>NW_004444072.1:901087-930652 GCF_000243295.1 Trichechus manatus latirostris | reverse complement strand
AGTCTTTGATCTTCATCAGTAAGTGCTTCAAGTCCTCTTCACTTTCAGCAAGCAAGGTTGTGTCATCTGCATATCACAGGTTGTTAATGAGACTTCCTCCAATCCTGAGGCCCTGCTCTTTTTCATACAGCCCAGCTTCTGGGATTATTTGCTCAGCATACAGATTGAATAAGTATGGTGAAAGGATACAACCCTGATGCACACCTTTCCTGACTTTAAACCACGCAGTATCCCCTTGTTCTGTTTGAACAGCTGCCTCTTGATCTATGTACAGGTTTCTCATGAGCACAGTTAAGTGTTCTGGAATTCCCATTCTTGAAAATGTTATCCATAATTTGTTATGATCCATACAGTTAAAAGATTTTGAATAGTCAATAAAACATGAATAAACGTCTTTCTGGTATTCTCTGCTTTCAGCCAAGATCCATCTGACATCAGCAATGATATCGCTCATTCCATGTCCTCTTCTGAATCCAGCTTGAATTTCTGGCAGTTCCCTGTTGTACTGCTGCATTCACTTTTGAATGATCTTCAGCAAAATTTTACTTGTGTGTGATATTAATGATATTGTTTGTTAATTTCCCCATTTGGTTGTATCACCTTTCTTTGGAATAGGCATAAATATGGATCTCCTCCAGTCGGTTGGCGAGATAGCTATCTTCCAAATTTCTTGGCATAGACAAGTGAGCGCTTCCAGTGCTGCATCCGTTTGTTGAAACATCTCAGTTGGTATTCCATCAATTCCTGGAGCCTTGTTTTTTGCCAGTGCCTTCAGTGCAGCTTGGATCTTTTCCTTCAGTACCATCAGTTCCTGTTCATATGCTACCTCCTGAAATGGTTGAACATCAGCTAATTCTTTTTGGTTTAATGACTGTGTGTTCCTTCCATCTTCTTTTGATGTTTCCTGCATTGTTTTAATATTTTCCCCATAGAATCCTTCAGTATTGCAACTCAACCATGAATTTTTTATTCAGTTCTTTCAGCTTGAGAAATGCCCAGTGTGTTCTTCCATTTTGGTTTTCTATCTACAGGTCTTTGCACATGTCATTGTAATACTTTACTCTGTCTTCTCAAGCTGCCCTTTAAAATCTTCTGTTCGGCTCTTTGACTTCATCATTTCTTCCATTTGCTTTAGCTACTCAGTGTTTAAGAGCAAATTTCAGAGTCTCTTCTGACATCCATTTTGGTCTTTTCTTTCTTCCCTGTCTTTTTAATGACCTCTTGCTTTCTTCATGTATGATGTTCTTGATGTTATTTCACAGCTCATGTGGCCTTCAGTCATTAGTGTTGAACTCGTCAAATCTCTTCTTGACATGGTTTCTAAATTCAGGTGGGATATACTCGGTGTTCTGCTTTGGATCTTGTGGACTTGTTCTACTTTTATCAGTTTCAGCTTGAACTTGCATATGAGCAATTGATGGTCTGTTCCACAGTTGGCCACTGGCCTTCTTCTGACTGAAATCGAGGTTTTCCATCATCTCTTCCAACATGTAGTTGATTTGATTCCTGTGTATTTTATCTGGTGAGGTCCACGTGTATAGTCGCTGTTTATGTTGTTGAAAAAAAGTATTTGCGATGCAGAAGTTGTTGATCTTACAGAATTCTATCATGCGATCTCTGGCATGATTTCTATCACCAAGGCCATATTTTCCAACTATTGAAACTTCTTCTTTGTTTCCAACTTTTTGCATTCCAATCACCAGTAATTATCAATGCATCCTGATCGCATGTTCAGTCGATTTCAGACTGCAGAAGTTGGTAAAAGTCTTCAGTTTCTTCATCTTTGGCCTTAGTGGTTGGGGCATAAATTTGAATAATAGCCACATTAACTAGTCTTCCTTGTAGGCATATGGATATTATCCTATCATTGACAGTGTTGTACTTCAGGATAGATCTTGAAATGTTCTTTTTGACAATGAATGCAAGTTGTCATTCCCGGCATAGTAGATCATGTGATTGTCCGGTTCAAAATGGCCAATACCAGTCCATTTCAGTTCGCTAATGCCTAGGATATTGATGTTTATGTGTTCCATTTCATTTTCGATGATTTCCAATTTTCTTAGATTTCATGCTTTGTCCATTCCACGTTCCAGTTTTTAATGGATATTTACTGCTGTTTCTTCTCATTTTGAGCGGTGCCATATCAGCAAATCAAAGTCCTAAAAGCTTGACTCCACCACATCATTAAGGTCAACTCTACTTTGAGGAGACAGCTCTTCCCCAGTCATATTTTGATTGCCTTCTAACCTGAGGGGCTCATCTTCAGGCACTATTACTAGACAATGTTCTGCTGCTATTCATAAGGTTTTCACTGGCTAATTCTTTTCAGAATTAGACCACCGATCCTTCTTCCTAGTCTGTCTTAGTCTGGAAGCTCAGCTGAAACCTGTCCGCCATGGGTGACCCTGCTAGTATTTGAATACCGTTGGCATAGCTTCCAGCATCACAGCAACAGCAAGTCCCCACAGTAAGACAGAGTGACAGACGTGTTGGGGAGGGTATTCACAGTAGGCTTCATTGAACAAAGCGTTACTTAGGAGATGATTGCAGTCCAAGGGGAACATGATAGCAGCTCAGATCAGGTGCAGCAGTGGAGGTGGAGATAAATGGTCTGATTGTGGATAGATTTTGAAGGTGATGTCCACAAGATTTCCTGTCTTTAAGTATCTTTTATCTAATTCTATTTTAGGGCTGGTAAAATTCTTTTTAGGAAATTGCACTCTTTTTAATTTTTTGTAAAATGTTTAAGATTTTACAATATGAAGTAATAGTAGAACTGTCTCTTATAGTATAGTTCCTATTATGGTCAGACTGCCTGCAGTCTTAAAATAGGCACTCAAACAGAGCTTAGAAGTATTTTTGTTTCAGCCAGGTTATTATAGTGGTATTTATGGGGAAAAGATACATGTGTTTGAACTGAGCTGTGTTGACAGATTGCACAGCTATATGCATCAATGAAATTGGAGAAATCGTATCATTCTTTCATATTTTGGGGTTGGGAGGTGGAGAGGAGAGAAATTTTATATGATGAGCCCAGAAAAAAGTAATCCTAATAGAATTTTTCCATTACAAATTCATAAAAATAAAAAATCTGGTTTTTATAGTAGATTTTATGATCATACATAATTAAATATGGTTAAACATACACCCAGCTAATCTTATACTAGTTCTGTTATGAATAATTTTACCACCAGTGTGTTTTCTAAGTTGTCTATTCTGCTGTAGATGCTAGCTCACTAATTTTTAGCTGAAATTTACTAAAGAGCTTAGGCAGTTCAAGAGAAAAATCCTATTTTGCCTGAACTGAGGCAGTCTTCTGTTTTAATAATATGAATTGATGGGGTACAAGTTTATCTATGGAGTTTTCTTCACAAACATTGTCCAAGAAACAGTTTCTTTTTTTTTTTATATTAAGAAATAGCTATGTTGTAAACGATGTAACTCTGGTTAGTTTAACGTGTAGGATTTTAAGAACTCTACTGCTGTTTTAACACAGAATTCTGTTCATTTACTTTTATTGTATAAAAAATATTATTTTATCTGACTTGACGAGGAGGATGTGTTCCCTCTTTTTAATTTTTATACATAGGAGAAACTTTTCAAATACTCAAAGTTTGACTTAATCCTCTTTTTTAAAAGTGAATGTTTGTATCCAGGATTTTTAGTTACTTGTAGAATGTTGACTTCTTGGTCTTTTTAATTATTGTTGTCAGATAAGCCTTATGAATGTGACAGAATCAGATGTCAGCTTTGAAATACGCTTCTGAGAGAATGCTTCGTATCTTTTGAATAATTCAAATAAAGATCATATATAAGATTAACTGCGGTACATGTATAAACGGCTATTTCCACTTGCCTTTGAAAAATTATTTTAAAATTGCATTTTGTTTTGTCAGTTTCATGAGTAATGCAGGTCATATAGCATTTTTTAAAAGAAAAATAAAACTCTAAATGAATTAAGTTATTCACAATTCTCAGAAAAAAAATAAAGTGCGAATTGGTCTCAAGACTGTACATCATCCCTCATCCCCCTTCTCCAAATTTTTTCTGACTTCAGTTTCGACTCCTCTCCCTTTTGCTCACTGTTCTAACCCCGCTAGCCTCCTCCCACCTTAGGGTCTTTGCACTCCTGTTTCTTTAGCCTCAAACCTCTTTCCTCAAATAGCCACATGACTTACTCCCTCACCTTTTTCAGGTCCTTGCTCAAATGTTAACCTCATCAGTGAGGCTGTCCCTGACCACTACAAGTGCCAGTACCCTGTCCCTCTTTCCTGTAGTATCTTTTTTCATAGTGCTTGTTGTCATTACTAGGAGCCCTGGTTGCACAGAGCTTGGCAGTTCAAATTCACCAGCCACTCTTTGTAAACCCTACGGGGGCAGTTCTGCTCTGTCCTATGAGTTGGAATTGATCTAGCACAACAGGTTTGGTTTTTTTGTTTGTTTTTGGTATTGTCATTACTAGAGATAGAAAGCTGAGGCAGTTCAAGAGAAAAATCCTATTTTGTCTGAATTGGGGCACATTCTATTTAAAAATTGGTAATTTTACTTTTATTTTCGTGGTCTCCCCACTAGAATGTAGACTCCAAGAGGGTAGGGATTTAGTCTGCTTTGCTCCCTAACATATTTCTGGTGCTTGAAACGGTGCTGAACACATAATAGATCCTGAGCGAATACTTGCTGAATGAATTTATGATTATCAAAATGAAAGTTTATGCTCTATCTCAGAAATTTATTCACATTTTGGTCTCAGTTTCCCATGTCTTTAGTGGAAGTGAGAATAAGAGAGGTTGGGGCAGGGTAGGAATATTGAGTGAAAGGGAATCAGGTGAGTGAGAGGGAAAAGAGAATAGAAAGTAAATAATTTATTTCCTATGAGTGCACCTCAAACTTTTCCTTCGAATTTATTTCTCTTCAGACTGCCAATTAGTCTCTAAGAAAAATAACTTAAAATTAAGGAAAAAAAAAAAAAAAAAACTTTCCTGGGTTTGTAGTAAAATGAGCCGAAGTGAAGTCCAAGGCTAGATTTCTGCTAAAGTAGAATTCCAGTTATCTATTTACAAATGAAAAAATAAAATGAACCAGGTTCTGTGTTGCACTGAAGATAGTGTAAAAGACACAGACTCTGTAGCCAGACAGATTTGGGTTCAAATCCTGCCCCCCCCCCCCCGCCACCTCTTAACTACCTCTGTGATCTTTGGGAAGTTACTCAATCTCTTAGCCTCAGCTTCTTCATCTGAAAAAATTAGGATAATATAAATTTTATAGACTTGAAGACGCAATCATTAAATGAAATAATATAGTTAAGACATCAAGGAAAGTACCTAGCACATACAACATATTCAAAATTATGACTATTATTTTTTAAGCAGCCCTTGTCTCTTTTCTTCAACTTTATTTGATCCTGCCACCTTGATGTCAGGAATTTATCTTTTTTGTGACGTTTAGGTACACTTCCTTAAAAATTCTCCCCTCCCCATTTTGAAATCCAGTCACATTCTGAAACAATGAAAGAGGAGGAGGGAGTGACTTACCTGTGGGGGAAAAATGGAAAAGGGTTTATTTCCATAATCTAGAAAAACGTAGACTGAAAGAAATTAGACTATATAGTCTTTATAAATTGAGCAAATTTATTCTTATTCAGCAAATTCTAGATCAAGAAACAACTTTGAAGCTATATATAAAACACCATAATTAACAGGGCTTCCAGAAGGTGAGCCTGTAGTAAGGGATTTATGGATAACAAAGCTCTAACAAGTAAGATGATAGAGGGTAATCAGGATGTGTTCCTAGCTTTTAAAGTTGATATTATATAAAAATAGTCCTTTACATGGTTGAGGTAGATTGAAACCTAAACAAGAAGGAATTTTGGTTTGATTGTTTGTGCCAATTCTTACGTTCCTGTGTATATGAAATAGCTCATGTTGATTTTCATAAAACATTTTTTATTGTGTAAAAATATATATACAAAACATTTGCTCATTCAACAGTTTTTATGTGTATAATTCAGTGACTTTGATTATGTTTATCATGTTGTCCACCATTACCACTATCCTTTTCCAAATTATTTCACTTCATTAACAGAAACTCAGTGGCCCCTAAGCAAAGACTCCCCCATTCCCCTCCTTCCCACCCCTGGTAACCACTAATAAACTTTGATCTCTATGCATTTACCTGTTTCATGTAAGTGGGATCATACAATATTTATCCTTCTGTGACCGACTTATTTCACTCAGCGTAATGTTTTCAAGGTTCATTCATGTTGTAGCACGCATCAGGACTTCATTCCTCTTTATGGCTGAGTGATATTCCATTGTATGTGTATACCACATTTTGTTTATCCATTCTTCTGTTTGCAGACATTTAGGTTGTTTCCATCTTTTAACTATTCTGAATAGTGTTGCAGTAAACATTGGTGTACAAGTATCTGTTTGTGTCCCTGCTTTCAGCTCTTTTGGGTATATACCTAAGAATGGAATTGCTGGATCATATGGTAGTTCTGTGTTTAACTTTTTGAGGAACTGCCAAACTCTTTTCCATAGCAGCCGTACCATTTTGCATTCCCACTTTCAAAACATGAGAGTTAAGGTTCCTGGCTTCCTTCTCAACAACTGCTATTTGTTTTTTTTTTTTTTTTTTTTTTTTCATCATAGCCGTTCTAGTAGGGATGAGGTAACATCTCATTGTGGTTTTGATTTGCATTTCCTTGATAACTAATGACACTGAGCATCTTTTCATGTGCTTGTTGGCCATTGGTTTAGCCTCTTGGTGAAATGTCTATTCAAGTCCTTTGCCCATTTTTTTTATTGAGTTGCTTGTCTTTTTGCAGTTAAGTTGTACAAGTTCTTTATATATTCTGGATATCAAATCCTTAACAGACATATGATTCCCAAAATTTTTCTCTCTGTCTGTAGGTTGTCTTTTCATTTTGTTGATAAAGCCCTCTGATGAACAGAAGTATTTAATTTCTGGGAAGTTCCATTTACCTATTTTGTCTTTTGTTGCTTGTGCTTTTGGTGTCATATCTGAGAATCCGTTGTTATAAACTAGGTCCCTAAACAATACCCCTATACTTTCATCTAAGAGTTTTATGCTTCCAGTTCTCACATTTAGGTCTTTGATCCATTTTGAATTAATTTTTGTACGTGGTATGAGGTATGAATCCTGCTTCATTCTTTTGCACATGGAAATTCAGTTTTCCCAGCACCATTTATTAAAGAGAGTCATCTTTCCCTATTGCTTAGCACACTTGTCAAAAATCAGTTGACCAAAAATAACAATTCTTAAAATATTTGTTCAGTTAATTCATGTTATATCAATTTGAAATTCCTGTTAACTCTTTAAGTTGAATGTTGATTAGAACAGTTTTACAGAAGATATAGTGGACATTTAAAAAATTAAAAATATATGCTAATTAAGGTCCCTGGGTCGCACAAACACTTTGGCTTGACTGCTAACTGAGAGGTTGGCTCTTTGAACCAATTCCCTAGGTAAAGAACGAAATACATGGAGAGAGATAAAAATAGACAATAAAATTAGGCTGATTTGTCTGTAGTTAGTAATGAAAACTGTTAGTAGAGGAAAGTTTAAAGTAGATTGCTCGTCTTCCATGTTACTTATATGTTATAATAGCAGTTAGGTTAACATTAACTGATGTAATCCTAAAGAAGCAAATTAAGCAGTGTGAAATAACCCCTATTTATCTTTTGAATTACATAAGTCATAATATGCTTCAACAAGAATATGCAGTAAAGTCAATTACTGTAATTTTATATTTTAAAACTACTTATGCTGTCCATGGCAAGGTTTATTAGTTCCTAAAATATTTCTCTAAAATGAAAAATGAAGAGTATAAAAAGGTTGAGATCATTCTGTAGAACTCCCTCATCCCACCCCACCCCACCCCACCCCACCCCATGTTTCAGGTTTTGGTTGTGTTTGACTTCCTATGATGAAAAATTAGGAAATTAGGACATTTATGCTTTCTCCAATCTATTTTACTCTTTCATGTTTTCATTGTTGTAAAAATGGTGCTGCGGTGTCAGACCTCATCTAACTTATCAAGGAAAGGAGAGAGAATCAAGATCAGCATCAGTCCAAAGCTGATTCCTGTGAGGCAAAGGTTAGACATACCTCCTCTCTCCAACCTTTTTACCAATTCTGACACCAGCTATCCCTCCCACAGCACTCTCTGCTTCTCTGCTAGGTTCGATAGTTTGTTTCAGTGGCCACACAGAACTCCACAGACCATACTCACAGTTATGGAAGTAACAGGTTACAATTTAGAGTCAAGAATGACTCAGGATACAGTTCTTCGGTCAGCCTCTCAGCCATGCCTACAGGCAGGCCTCTCTCTTGGCCCTCTGGCCCCCGACCTAGCCATTGCCCTGCTTGGGCAAGTGTTACAAAGCTCTTTAGCTCCGTCCATAAGTGCCTGGAGACACCCTACGCCGCCAGCAAACCTCCTGTCCGAAGGTGCTCAGCTCTTTCACTCCGTGGATCAGCACACCCACTGTAGCTGCCTCAGTTCTTGAGCCGGGAAGCCCACTGCGCCATCTTGCACCAGTGTCCTGGTCCTGCTGCTACCATTTCTCTGCCCCTGCTTATCGCCATCTCTGGTGTTACAGCTTGCTCTGTCTCTTGGGTCTAGGAGTTTCTCAGTATAGGGACCCCAGGTTCAGAGGATGCACTCTGCTCCTGGCTCTTCTAAATACTAGTGAGGTCCCACATTTTGCTCTGGGATTGGCTCTGTTTTTAAGCCTAGCAGGATAGCAAAACTGACCAATCCCCTCATTAAGTTTCCATACACCTTATTGGCCGGTCCCACCCCCCTCAAAGATTCCATGCGCCTAATTTGCATTATTAGCAGGCTGTCCAATCCCCTCGGTGGGCCACAAGCATCTTATTTGCATAGTCCCACCCAGTCATTTTTTTTGGGAGTCACATAGACCATGGGTAGAACAGGGCTTTGAACTGCTTCTAAGCGGTTCAGTCATGGCTGATGGAAACAAGGCAGGGCTTTGAACCAGTTTGAATTATATTTATAAAACAGAATGTAAAGCTGTAATTTTTGACATTTGCAGTGTAGTGAGTTACTTTAATAGGACCTTTCTAGCCCAGGGCTTCGAACTGGTTCTGAGTGGTTCAGTCATAGCTGACAGGCAGCGCACGAGTTGCATAGCAACCACATCTATCCCAAGTCGCATTTTGACCCTACTAGGAAACAGGCAGTGGTGTCCCGCTCAAAGATGGCGACTCACCACGTCATTTTCAGTGTTATCGCTCTCGCCAGTCCTGCCAATAATCCAGTTTCCCGCATCAGGCTCCTGAAAGTTTCCTGATGTGCGAGATTGGATTATTGGCAGGACTGTGGAGAGCGACACGCATTCAAAGCAGCATGGTCAGCCACCATCGTTGAACGGGCTAGCTGCCCTTGTTTCCCTCAGCCATTACTGAACCACTTAGAACTCGTTTGAAGCCCTGCCTTGTTTCTGTGGCAGTAACTGAAACAATTACAACCAGTTCAAAGCCCTGGGCTAGAAAAGTCATATTAAAGTAACTCACTACACTGCAAATGTCAAAAATTACAGCTTTACATTCTGTTTTATAAACATAATTCCCACGGTTTTCATACACACACCCAGTTCTTATTCACAGCCTTTCTGTTCCCAAGTTGTTTTTGTTTGTTTGTTTTGTTTTTTCTAATTTTTGTCTCTTGGTTGAATGGGCATCATCATCAAGTAGGTGTTTGTTTTGTTTTTATATTTTCAGTAAGGACTCATGGATGTCATATTCTCTGATATTTTACTTATTTGAGAGTGTTGTCTTTTTTAATAGAAAGGTAGATTGACTAGTTACAAAATTCTTGCATCATGCTTCTTTTATTTCAACTTATAGATGTTACTGCAGTGGTTTCTAGCATTGAGTGAAAGTCTTGGATCAGGCTGTTCTCTGCTTACCATGTCGGTTAGTTGTCTTCCCCCCATACCCCCACCGTTGTGACTTGCCTCTTCTGCCTGGATGCCTATAAGATTGAATTATTTAACCCTGAAATTCAGTAACTAACTTCTTTAGACTAAATCTATTGATTATTTTTCTGGGGATATAATGTGCATTTGTCCTTCCATTCTTGAAATTCAAATTTTTTATTTCATTTATATCTTCTATCAAATCTTTGAATATTTTATTTCCATGTGTTTTTCAAAAATGCTAATAATGTCTAAGGATCTCCTTCATCCATCTATTTACTTTTCTCTGATCATGATTTTGTCTTTTCCGTTTGTTGTTGTTATTGTTAGGTGCTATCAATATCAAGTCAGTTCTAACTCATAGTGACTCTGTGCACCACAGAATGAAACACTGCCCAGCCCTGCGCCATTTAGTTTTAGGGTATTTCCATATGCCTGTCCGCTATTCATTCAATATTTATTTAATGAGCACATCTGTGTACCAGGCAGTTTTGTAGGTGCTGGGGATACAGCAGTGAATAAAATAGATGCCTCATAGAGCTTGTGTTTTAATGGAGATAGAGAGTAGCAAGTAAATTGTGTATAGTTTGTCATACAGTGATAATTGCTACAGAAAAATTAAATCCCCCCCTCATGGGGTGGGGATAGTTGCTGTTTTATATTGGTTTTTCAAGAAATGACTCAGTGAAAATGCCATTTGATCAAATAACTGAAGGAAGTAGGGGAGTGAGCCTTGTACACCATACAGATATTTGGAGGAAAGTGAGAGAACAGTAAGAACAAATGCCATGAGATAGTGGCATGTTTGGAGGCAAATGAAAAGAGTAGCAGGAGATGATGTAGAGAGGTAGCAGGAGTCCAGAGTGCGTGTAGCCTTGTAGATCATGGTAAAGACTTTGTTTGGCTCTTACTCAGTGACCTGGAAAACCAGTGGAGAGTTTTGAATGGAGTGACATGGTCTCACTTAGGTTTTTAAAGATTGACTCTGCTATGGCTTCAGATTTGTGATGGTGTTTTACATCATGATTATTCTGCTTTTTTGTTATTTCTAGTGTGGTTTTTATCTCTAATTGTTTTATTTTCCTTGAACTAGGCTGGCTCTCATTGTCTGTCTGCATTGTTCTAGCCCTTCTTTCTTGGAACTCTTCTCTGAGGCATTTCTTCAGAACTTAATTTCTCTGAAGTTGAGTATAGAGAGTACTTCATGAATTCATCCTCTTGTTTCCTGAGATAATTACTTTCAAATATACCTTACAACTATGTCATTCGGTTTACCCTGCTCCCTATATTTTTGCCCTAGTCCTGTGCTGGATCCTTTCAGATTCTTACATGTCTTTGAGGGATATACTTCTTTCTAGAACATCTATTTGCTAAAGAATTGAGTAGGGAGGGCAACAAGTGAGCATCAGTTAGGTTTGTTGTTTCAAATAGGACTAGCTCTCAAACCAAATATGTTACACCTCCTCAGTCCTAGCAGTGTAGCTTCCTTTAGTTGTGGTGTATTACTCCACAGCAGAGTTGGGGTGACTACACAGCAACTTAGGTCATAGGCTCTGATGTAGTAATCAAATAGCGAGAGGGAGGGACAGATGGACAGAGACATGTTCTTTTAGAGGACTCAGTAGCTGTCTCAGGATCTGAAGAAGATTCTCTTGAGTTTGGTACAGATTTCACTGTAATTGGTAGAAATTCTTCATAATTTGCTTTGTAGTTGTAACTGTTGTTTTGAAGATGATGTTTCTTCTCATTCTCTTTTATATTGTGGTGAATGTTTTAGAGTAAAACTGCTCTTTAACGGTTAGTCCAAATCTAAATCATAATCGAATATTTGTACATTTGTGCAGCTCCACAATTTGTAGAGAGGTTTTATTTTTCACATAGTGTGTATAATCAAACAAGTGAATACTTCCATAGAATCTATAGTAACTCTAGAGTCCAAGGAAATTAATTTCACAATTTTCATTGAGTAGAGTGAAATAATAATAGCAAACAGTGGGTGCTTACTACATCCCAAATACTATGCTAAATGCTTTTTCATTTATTATCTCATTTTATCTTCTAAGGCTTAACTCTGTGAAGGTATTACTATAGATAAGGAAACTAAGGCATTTAGAGGTTTAGAAACTGGCTGAAAATTGTACTGCTAGTAAAAAGCTATAGCCAGAATTCAGACCAGGCAACCTGACTCCAGAGTCCATATTCTAAACTCTGCTGTAATCTGAACCTCCCCTCTGCCCCACTGCCCACCATACTGCCCCCACACACCTACTTAGCATTTAATAAAATTTGTATAGGTAATCACTTTTATTGAAGAATTTCCATTTTAAGGACTAAATTTTCTGGCCATCACTTAGGTGTAAATATTTTGTATGGGAGCGGTTCATTTAATGCTTGCATTCAAAACCGTATGTTTAGCATTATTTGAGACTTCTTGCAGAGTGTAAAAATGACTGGTGTAGAAGGCATGAGTCAAAAATTCATTTGTCTGGCCTTTTATAGAAAATATACTTAATAAGGAAATATGAATCTGATGTTTCTGACATTAAGAATTAGACTTGTAGTATGTGCCCTTTGAAGGCCTGCAGCACTGGTGTCCATAACACCTTCCCCAAAGACACAGTGCAGCAGCTGTTTTTTCAGGATTGTAGGTGGAAATGTAATTGCCCTTTGCTCATTCCAGTCCCAGCCCGAGAACAGAATCTGAAGCTTTTGCCGCTGCTTTTGGTAGGCAGCCAAAGAAAAGCATTATTTCCAATTTGGGAAGAGGGATGAAAGTACTTGGCTTTTGGCCCAGCTTGCTGGGTAAGGACTGTCCTCCTCTGTGACTTAGAAGTGGAGAAGAGAACCATTCTCTACAAATATGTTTTAGAAAATGATTAGTAGAATTATTTGTAATTATGAAAAACACATATGAAATAAAAATAGCTTTAATAGCACCTACTATCAAGTGCTTAGCCTAGATCAGAGGCTGGCAAATTTTCTTCTGTAAAGGGCCAAATAGTAAATATTTTAGACTTTGCAGGCCATACGGACTGTCTGGCAATACTCAACTCCACTATTGTAGCGCAAATGCAGCCATAGACAATACGTAAATTAATAGGCTTGGTTGTGTTCCAGTAAAACTTTTTTAACAAAATGGTAGCTGGCAGTCTGTGGATGGTAGTTTGAAGACCCCTGGCCTAGACTATAAAGATACTACCTCATCTTTTTAACCTTAAAGTAAGGCAAGATATTTAGTAAGTATGAAATAATTTGTTCTGGGTATTTCAGAATAGGATAGTATGTTGTTACTGAAAATGGATTGTAAGGATCATTTAGCACAAATTCTTATTTTATAGACAAGTGAGGTTTAGAAAACTACAAAAATGGAAAAATTAACGGAACTTGGTGACTGGAGTCCCTGGGTGGTACTGATGGTTAACTGCTCAGCTACTGATCGAAAGGTTGGCAGTTCGAATCCACCCACAGGAGGCCTCAGAAGGAAGACTTGGTGATCTACTTTCGAAAGCTCGCAGCCATTGAAAACCCTATGCACGATTCAGAAACATGGCAACTGGTTTAGTGACTGATTACATCAGGGAGAAAACAGGTGACTCAATCTGTCTTGCAGAATGAGACCTGGAATCAAATGGGATACCTGACTTGAGTGCCTGACTTTAGAATTCACTTTGCAGAAACACTTCCAAGTGTTATTTAAACCTATGCCAGCACCCCTCCCCCACCACCACCAAACATACACACACAAGGCAGGGATTATGATTAACAAATGAACAGCCCAAGGACACACAGTCTGCTGGTTACAGGGCCATTGTTAGATCACAGATGCCTCTTCCTACTCCTGGGCTTCTTCCACTAACCCCTGACTGTCTCCTCACAAGTCCAGGCCTTTTCAGCTGCATTGCTATCTAGAGACCAGCGTACACTAATAGGAGTAAATGAGGTGGGTTTTTTGTTGTTGTTTTCAGTTACTTTCTGATTTATCTCCAGATGAGCTAGACTTTTATCTAATTCTGGAAATCGCACTTGCTACCCCCGTTTAAGAACGTCTTATTTTAAAAAACAGTGACTTCATATATATAGTTTTAATTCTTCCTTTCTGATTTGGGTACCCTTTATTTCTTTTTATTGCTTAATTGCAATGGGAAGAACTTCCAGTCCAATGCCGAATAGTAATGGTGAAAGCAGGCATCCTTGTCTTGATCTTAGGGAGAAAATTTTCCACGTTTTCTCCATTTAGTATGATGTTAGCTGTGGGTGTTTCATAAATACCCCTTGTCGTATTGAAGAATTTCCCTTTTATGTCTAGTTTATTGAGTATTTTTATTATGAAAGGGTGTTGAATTTCATCAAATGCCTTTTCTGCATCAATTGAGATGATCATGTGGTTCTTTTCCTTAGTTCAGTTGTTGTTGTTGGAGCCCTGGTGGCACAGTGGTTAAGAGCTGCGACTGCGAACCAGACGGTTTGCAGTTTGAATCCACTAGCCACTCCTTGGAAACTCTATGGGGCAGTTCTACTCTGTCCTGTAGGGTTGCTATGAGTCGGAATCACCTCAATGGCAACAGGTTTGGTTTGGTTGCTTTTAGTGTTGTGTGCTGTCAAGTTGATTCTGATTCATAAGGACCCTGTAGGACAGAGTAGAAATACCCCATAGAGTTTTCTGGGCTGTAATATTTACAGGAGCAGATCACCAACCAGGTCTTTTCTTCGTTGAAGCTGCTAGTGGGTTCAAATCGCTGACCTTCCGGTTAACAGTTGAGCGCTTAATCATTGCCCCGCCAGGGCTCCTTTTAGTTTTAATGTGGTGTATTACATTGATTGATTTTCTTATTGAACCACCCTTGCATTCTAGGGATAAATCCGAGTCGGCCATGGTGTATAATCTTTTTAATATGTTGGTAGACTCAGTTTGCTGAATCTGCATTCATATTATTGGTCTGTAGTGTTCTTTTCTAATAGTGTCTTTGTCTGGCTTTGGTACTGGGTAATGCTGGCCTCGTAGCGTGAGTTAGGAAATGCTCCCTCCTCTTCTATTTTTTGGAAAAGTTTAAGAAGGATTGATGTCAATTCTCCTTTAAATGTTTGGTAGAATTTCCCAGTGAAGCCACCTGATCTAGGATTTTCTTTTCTGGGATTTTTTTAAATTACTGATTCAGTCTCTTCACTTGTTATGGGCATGTTCAGATTTTCTATTTCTTCTTGAGTAAATTTAGGTAGTTTATCTGTTTCTTGGAATTTGTCCATTTCATCTGGGTTATCTAATTTGTTGGTTTAAAATTGTTTATAGTAGTCTCTTATACTTCTTTTTATTTCTTTGGAATAGTAATGTCTGCTTGCATTTCTGATTTTAACTATTTATGTGTTCTCTCTTTTTGTAATCAGTCTAGCTAAAAGTTTCTAGATTTTATTGAATTTTTTCACAAAGAACCAGTTTTGTGGAAAATCTTTATTGTTTTTCTATTCTCTATTTCATTTATCTCTGCTCTGAATTTTGTTATTTCCTTCCTTCTGGTGGCTTTAGGGGCTTATTTGCTCTTCCTTTTCTAGTTCCTCAGGTAAAGTTAGGTTATTGATTTAAAGTTGTTCTTTTTTTAATTTAGGCGGTTACCACTATAAATTTCCTTCTGAGCACTGCCTTCATTGTATCCCATAAGTTGATAGGATTTCTTCTCCCTTCTGCTCCCGTTTTTCATCCTCATTGTTAGCCTTTGTGGAATGCTGCTCTTAAGCATACTCCAGGTATAGCCTTGATAGTGTTCTACTGATGTCCAGGGATGGGAGAGTCAGCTAGATAGGGGAATTTATTTAAATCTGTCTTCATACACTGTCTTGTAACAACACTCTTGTTTATAAGGGCATTTTAGTGTCTTCTATCTGTCTGCTTACCACAGGGGCTCAATGCAATTTCTGGTCATTATGGTAGTCAGGCGCAATGTACCCACTGCCTTAGTACATTGTTTTGCATCTTCCTACTGCCTAGAATACTTTCTCTTTTTCTCCCCGTTGCTAAATCTTCAGCTGTTAAGTAACTCTTACCACAGAAAGGGTGCCTCCTCTGTATTTGATCTCATTTGGATGGTCTTTCTCCATGCTCCCACCCATAGGATGCTGGATATAATACCTCCATTATGACACTTGCCACACTATTCTCTAATGGCTGGTTTACTTGTCATTACCCTTGGAGCTTTTTAAAGGCAGGAGAGCCCTGCCTTACATATTTTTATATCTCAAGTACCTGAGATGTAGTAAATGTTGAACATTATTTCCTGGGTCATTAATTTCCTCTAGGTATCTTGTCCTATAATACATGTTACTAGTTTTAGACCTTTCCTAAAATTGCACAGCTAAAAAAGTCCCTGAGAAACACTTTATACTTTAAAGATGATTCATTTTTAGAATTTGGTTGTAACTCGTTATATTGATTTGATATACTAATAATTGGACTATTATAGGTATTATAGTTAATATGACTGTTATTCAAATTTACTCACCAACCACTAAGGCCAAAGATGAAGAAATTGAAGATTTTTACCAGCTGCTGCAGTCTGAAATTGATCAAACATGCAATCAGGATGCATTGATAATTACTGGCGATTGGAATGAGAAAGTTGGAAACAAAGAAGAAGAATCGGTAGTTGGAAAATGTGGCCTTGGTCATAGAAACGATGCCACAGATGGCGTGATACAATTTTGCAAGACCAATGACTTCTTCATTGCAAATACCTTTTTTCACCAACATAAACGGCAACTATACATGTGGACCTTGCCAAATGGAATATACAGGAATCAAATCTACAACATCCGTGGAAAGAGATGATGGAAAAGCTCAATATCATCAGTCAGAACAAGTCCAGGGGCTCACTGCAGAACAGACCATCAGTTGCTCCTATGCAAGTTCAAATTGAAGCTGAAGAAAATTAGAACAAGTCCACAAGAGCCAAAGTACGACCCTGAGTATATTCCATCTGAGTTTAGAGACCATCTCAAGAATAGATTTGATGCCTTGAACACTAATGACTGAAGACCAGACGAGTTGTGGAATGACATCAAGGACATCATACATGAAGAAAGCAAGAGGTCATTAAAAAGACAGGAAAGAAAGAAAAGACCAAAATGGGTGTCAGAAGAGACTCTGAAACTTGCTCTTGACCGTCAGGTAGCTAAAGTGAATGGAAGAAATGGTAAAGTAAAAGCTGAACAGAAGATTTCAAAGGGCAGCGTGAGAAGACAGAAAAGTATTATAATGAAATGTGCCAAGACCTGGAGTTAGCAAACCAAAAGGGAAGAACACGCTTGGCATTTCTCAGGCTAAAAGAACTGAAGAAAAAATTCAAGCCTCAAGTTGCAATACAGAAAGGTTCTAGGGGCAAAATATTATTAAACGATGGAGGAAGCATCAGAAGAAGATGGAAGGAATACAGAGTCTCAATGTTCTACATTTCAGGAGGTAGGTCCAAGCTGCACTGAAGGCATTGGCGAAAAACCAAGGCTCCAGAAATTGACGGAATACCAACTGAGATGTTTCAACAAACAGATGCAGCACTGGAAGTGCTCACTCACCTATGCCAAGAAATTTGAAGGACAGCTACCTGGCCAACCAACTGGAAGAGATCCATATTTATGCCTATTCCCAAGAAAGGTGATCCAGCTGAATGTAGAAATTATCGAACAATATCATTAATATCACACACAAGTAAAATTTTGTTGAAGATCATTCAAAAGTGAATGCAGCACATCGACAGGGAACTGCCAGAAATTCAAGCCAGCTTCAGAAGAGAACACAGAACCAGGGATATCATTGCTGATGTCGAACAGATCCTGGCCGAAAGCAGAGAATGCCAGAAAGATGTTTACCTGTTTTATTGACTATGCAAAGGCATTTGACTGTGTGGATCGTAACAAACTATAGATAACATTGTGAAGAATGGGAATTCCAGAACACTTAATTGTGCTCATGAGGAACCTGTACATAGATCAAGAGGCAGTTGTTCGAACAGAACAAGGGGATACTGCGTGGTTTAGTCAGGAAAGGTGTGCATCAGGGTTGTATCCTTTCATTATACTTATTCAGTCTGTGTGCTGAGCAAATAATCTGAGAAGCTGGACTATGTGAAGAACAGGACATCAGGACTGGAGGAAGACTCATTAACAACCTGCATTATGCAGATGATACAACCTTGCTTGCTGAAAGTGAAGAGGACTTGAAGCAATTACTGATGAAGGTCAAAGACCACAGCCTTCAGTATGGATTACACCTCAACATAAAGAAAACAAAAATTCTCACAAGTGGACCAACAGGCAACATCATGATAAATGGAGAAACAATTAAAGTTGTCAAGGATTTCATTTTACTTGGATCCACAATCAACACCCACGGAAGCAGCAGTCCAGAAATCAGACGATGCGTTGCATTGGGCAAATCTGCTGCAAAAGACCTTTTTAAAGTGTTAAAAAGCAAAGATGTCACCTTGAAGACTAAGGTGCACCTGACCCAAGCCATGGTATTTTCAGTTGCCTCATATGCGTGCGAAAGCTGGGCAATGAGTAAAGATCGAAGAAGAATTGATGCCTTTGAATTATGGTGTTGGCGAAAAAATATTGAATATACCATGGAATGCCAAAAGAACGAACAAATCTGTCTTGGAAGAAGTATAACCAGAAAGCTTCTTAAAAGCAAGGATGGTGACACTATGTTTCACATACTTTGGACATGTTATCAGGAGGGATTAGTCCCTGGAGGACATTATGCTTTCTAAAGTAGAGGGTCAGCAAAAAAAGAGGAAGAGCCTCGGCGATATGGATTAATACAGTGGCTGCAACAATGGGCTCAAGCATAACAGCAGTTGTGAGGATGACGCAGGACCAGGCAGTGTTTTGTTTTGTTGTACATAGAGTCGCTCTATAGAGTCAGAACCGACTTGAAGGCATCTGACAAAACAACAACATACTAATGGTTTGAAAAAATGATATAACTTTTTAGGAAGAATTTTATGGTTTGTAATAATTAGAAGCAATATTTAATTAAAACTTTTTTTTCTTGTTACCTTTTTCTGATGTTTGCAAAGCACTAAAATGGTTTTTGGCTAAGATTACAATTTATAATTGCTAGTTTTCAGCTGGTCAATTAGTTAACTGTACTGCGAAATGTACTCTGAAATGTCTTTCCCATTACTGGAATGACTTTTTAGTTTGATGTTTGAACACATGTTTAATTTCTAGCTCTAACACGCTTAGCTGCTAACCAAAAGGTTGGAAGTTTGAGGCTGCACAGAGGCACCACAGAAAAATGACCTGGCAGTGTGCTACCGCAGAGTCAGCCATTGAAAACCCTGTGGAGCACAGTTCTACTCTGACACACGAGGTCGCCGTGAGTTGGAATTGACTCAACAGCAACTGGTGGTGGCGGTTATAGAAAAGAAGTCTGGTTACCTTCAGAGAGCTCCCATGAGACTGGCTCTGATGGTCTGGACTGTCTCAAATGTACTGCCATGTTTATTGCTCTTGTACTGTTTTTCACTTCACGGGAATACCGCCAATTGCTGCTCTTGTAGTGTGCATTGCTGTGCCATATTTGTCTGTTAATACGCAAAGCACATACCACTTAATTGATGGAGTGGCATGTATTTGTTCTATTGGTACCCTCATAGATAGCCCAACCACATTTCTTGTATACTTGATACTTAATTTCCAGGGAATTAGAAGGTTTGTTTAGTGCTATTAGAAGAAACATGTAACTTAATAAAAGATAAATGTCTTCTGAGAAAGATTATGATCAGATGTCTAAAATACCATTGTGCTGATCTTCCTTCAGATATATATGTTTACAGTCTAAAAAGAACAAGCCAAATTTTTTATCAAATCTTTTATCAATAACAAATTATAGCATGATGTATTTTCAGTCAGTCATTAATGGATTTCTTTGTTGTAGTCACTCATGTTTGTTTTTTTTTTTTTTTTAATTGTACTCTAGGTGAAGGTTTACAGAACAAATAGCTTCTCACTGAACAGTCAGTACACATATTGTTCTATGGCATTGGTTAACAACTCCATAACATGTCAACACTCTCCCTTCTCGACCTGTGTTTTTTTTTTTTTTGGTGTCACTCATGTTTTTTGATAAATTAACTTTGGTTTTGTTATTAAAAGTAAAAAAGAAAGATGAAGGGAGAGAAAGGACTTACTATAACTTAATATGGCAGAATGAAGCCAGCAGGGTGTTTTACCTTGGGGTCTGAAATGTGTCATTAAAATAACAATTTTCCTTTTCAATTTTATATCTGATAACCAATATTCGAAAGAAAGACAAAAATATCTTTACCCAGTTTCTAGCTACTTTCGTATTTTTTTGCTTGAATCTGATATCAAATTCTTGAAATGTTTTCTACCAGCACTCCTTTTATTTCCTCTTAATATTCATTTTTTGAAAAGACAATATTTCAGTATCATTCAAAAATAAAATATTTATTTTTAGAAAAGCTACGCAGTATACACTGAGCTTACCTTTCTACCCCAGTCCCCCATCTGTCCAGTTCTTAGTGCATTCCACCATGAACACAAACACATAGGAACCACTGTTGTTAATGTCTTAGCATTCCTTCAGGGTTTCCTTATGCATATACAGTAAATATGAATATATATCTCAGATCTTTCCATATCAATACACCAAGGACTTCCTCATTTTTCGTGGCAACCATATTCTATTCCTTTGTTAATTCCTTTGCTGAAGGCCTTTCTTAGGCTTTATTCCTCTTCTCGGGCTTTGTCAGTCTAGGGTACTGCCTTTTGTGGGTGTCTGTGTCACTACCCTCAGGCCTTACTGCCAGAACTTGCCCTTCTACTATGAACATGTACATATGTGCACATCAGTATAAAATTACAGAAAGCAGAACAGGGAGTATAGGGAACCATTGAAGCCCCTCTCAGATAAATGGGAGAATGAAGGACCTACTTCTGCATTGCCCCTGCACTATCTCTAGGGTGCCAGTCTTCTAACCACAAAAGTTTTCAAATGTTTGTACTATCTACATTCTACCCCCTCCCAAAACATAAACAACAAAACGCCAAACTTAGTGTAGTCATGCAGTCTTAACCATCTTGGTCTGCACAGTGCCTGGCAGATAGTTGTTCAGATGTTTATTACGTGAAGATAACACTTCTCTGGCTGGTTTTTTATTGCTGTTTCCCTTTGCTTTTCCCAAAGCCTAACTCTGAGCATTCTTGAAAGTTCTCTTATTGTCTCTTGATTGTTTCAGTGTCCTCATCCCCCCCAGAGAACTCAGCTACTCTCAAAATTTCAACTGCTACGTTTATTTGGATGATTCTTACACTTCCAATTTTTTTTATTTTCTCTCATATTCAAGACTGTTAGATCTACCTCTAACATAAGTGTATTATGTGTGCTGGGTATATTTATATGTTAATCTTCATAGCAAGGTATTATGAGATCTGTTTTTTCCATGAAGAAACTTGGGTTCAGAGGGATCACACAATTAGTTAGAAGCCCTTGGTTAGTAACTAGTAGAACCATAACTTGGAGTCGCTGCATTTGATTATGCCGTAGAACCTCACACTGAAAACGTAGAAAGAATGTAAGCATTAAGAGGCCTGAATTCTAGCCTGGGTTTTGCCATAGTTGACTCTGAGGTTGTGCTATTTGCTGTACCTGCATTTCTTCATCTGGAAAATAAGGAGGTTGGACTAGACAGCTGAAGTTCCTTCTCACTAGCTGCTTAAGACTTAGGATATAAATCTAGGGGGATTGCTTACAGTGCAGGACCTGTCATCCATCTCCTCTACACTTCTAAAAGGCAGGCCTTTTTTTCTCTTCTGAAATAGAAAATGATCTTACCATGTGTTGCTTCTGTTTGGTTGGGACTTGTGTACCAAAATCAGTGGATTTTATTTAGGATATAGATTTTTTCCCCCCTCAAATTTTTTAACGCACTTTTTGTCTAATATATTTGTATTCTGTTAAGGATAATTTTTGTCCATTGATTGTTAAATGACTGTGCATAGTTGACTTACTTTAAAAAAATTTATTCCGTCTTTGAACCATTAGGTATAACCCAGAAAGACATATGAGTTGGTTCATTTTCTTCTTTCTCAATGTTTTTTCCTAAGTCTGTAGCCATTGTATTCATTTTATACAATAACTTTATAGTATAAATGGGTTTTTAATCATAGCTAGAGAACTGTTTTGATACTATTGTATTGCATTACGGCATAATACACATATTAATAAAGAAATGTGATGAAAACCTTGGATGGTCTGCATTTTATCTCTCAGTATTCTTATGTTCGTTATTTAAGTATTTAGTATTTTAAACACACATTCTAAAGTGGGGTCTAATTTTTACCTTGATATGCTCTGTATAAAGGTGGCATTTATAGTCTATATATAAAACATGTTTCTTTCATTTTTAATAGAAAGAACTAATACTTTATTGGATGATTATATCAGTTAACGAAAGGATAATTTTGTTTTGTGATTTAAGGGTAATTTATTAGCAGGAAGTATAAAAAAAATGAAGTACTACTTTTGATTGTTACTGATCCAATTTGGACTATATATGACAATTGTTTCAGGAGATTTATTAAAAATATTTTATGTAAAATATTTCAATTTACTTTTTTTCTTCTTGTTACAGGAGCTAGAGTTAATGCCAAAGACAGCAAATGGTTGACACCTTTACACAGAGCAGTTGCATCTTGTAGTGAGGTATGAAATTTTTCTTAGTAAATATATATAAAAAATCAAGTAATTAGGCTGGTTATGAGTCCATATTCAAATTCTGTGTTTTCCAAAGAACAAAACTCCTGAAAATACTTAGACTGGTTATTTTACTTTAGATCTTTTATTAACTCAAGTTATTTGTTCCATTTTACCTTTTGTAACTGGATAAGGCCTCTTTGAGAGTTTGGAGTAGCAGAGAGTAGAAAACCCTCCTTTCATCCCTCCTATGAGAGAGAAATTATTTTTCTATCTTATAAAATCCTCCTCAGAGCTTTTTTCCTGTTGGTTCAGAATAACCTAATAGACGTGTTGCAAAGCTTCTAAAGATAGTGATCAAGAAATCTCAGCAGTGTATAATAACTAATTGAAATATTAATGTGTAGTTAATCACTGACATGAGTTTTAAAACATTACTTGATTGCAAATTTTAACAGCTTTAAATATATAACTGTAAAATAGGTTAAGGGTCTTACAAGGAAGAGCAGTTCCTCCTTATGTGTAGCTGTATATAGTGTTGTCTCTTCAAGATAACTCACATTTTTAGAGAACCTTCATTATTTGCCAAGTATTTATATATTTTCATATCTTCCAATCCTCATGCCCTCCTTGTAAGATAGGTATTTTTATTTATTACGTAGATGAGGAAACTGCATAGTTAAATGATTCACTGGAAACCACTCAGCTGTCAAGTGGCAGAGATGAGACAACAACCCAGACGCTCTTTCTGTCATTTTACTGCATTTCTAAACTGTATTGGATTCTTTTCTATAAATGCATTGTGCCCAAAGCACCCCTCTCACTTAAGATACCTGGTGCTTGTTGCAAATTTTAAAAAATACCTTAAACTCTAAAATGTATGTGTGTGTGTGTGTGAGAGAGAGAGAGAATTAATGTTAGTCCAGTGTTCCCTTAGTTATCGAAATTGTGAGAGACAAAAAAGGGACTGAAGTTTAGCTACTGTTCCTACTGTCCATGGTGAGACCTGGTAGTTCTGGAGAAGGAAACTAGTACCTCAGGAGATTTCCCCCCACCCCCACCCCCGCAGGAGAAATTAGAGGAGCTCCTACCTCTTTATTCTTCTTTGCTATTCTTGTTTGTGAACTGCTTCTTGAACCCAGACCAAGAACTGGGCAAGTGAAGAGTAGAATGAAAAAGTGACTGGGAAGGATTACAAATCCTGCGGTGTAACAGAAGCAGTCTGTTAGCTGTACCCTCCTAGTTGGGAGAAGGATGGGTGGAGCAGTGGGTATGCTCAAGCACACATCTAACTCAGATCTGAGGCCTTGCTGTGCTAACGTTGGTGAACCAGGGAACTTGGATTTGGAGAAACTGGCTTCAGATATCACCTGCCACTTTCTAGCTGTATGATCTTGGGCAAATCAGAGTTACCATGAAAACTAAAAAATAGTACCCAAAATACTTTGAATTCTGGAATTGCATGAAATTGTTCTTAATATTGTCATTAGCCTTCCTTAAAGTTTTTTTTTTTTTTTTTTTAAATAAAATCAGTTAAGGAAGATAAATGTTACCATCATTGGAACTTGTATCAATAAATTAGTTATACTACCCATTTTTGCAGTATGACTCTTGGGAATATGACTATTAAAAATAATGGAGTTTTGCTAGATTAAATAATCAGAAAAAAAAAAACACTGTATATTTGCACATACTGTGAAACAGAGCAAAAATTCTGAAAGTAACAAGTTTCACCCAAAGACTTCACTGCTAAGTTTTTAAAAAACTATGTACTCAGTCTGAAGTAAGGGCAAGGTATGGGTTAGAGAGCAGTGATCTTAAGAGGTGGTAGGTAAAGTTTCTTAAGTCTGCTCTTCAGGCTAAAAATTTCTGGGCTATGTAGTACCAACACTCTTTTTGTAGGATTATGGTAAACAGCTGTAAAATGTGACCATACCATGAAATTAAAACTTCTGTGAGCCCTGAGGATTTTTCTTTCAAAAAGAAAATCTTGTAATTATCAAGACTACTAGAAAACCTAGTTAAGATTATCAGTTTCACTGATGTTCTTTTTTTTCCCCCCTGCTTACCTTTTTCTATATATTTGCATGCACTTCTATGGTAGATACAGAATAATGCAATTTCTAGATCTCAGGATTGCATCTTTTTAATTTTAATTGGTACAATCAAGTTACCCTCCAATGGGACTATATCACTGATGTTCTTTTAATTGTTCCCATTACATCCAGATAACAAAAGGAAAGTACACTTATTTCATTTAATTGAAAACATAGCTTGGTCACAGTGTTGTGTGAAGAGACGTCTTTCAAAGGCAAAATTTCAGGTAGCTTTATATTTTTGGTTTATGTTTTTGAAATAGCATGAAGAGAAGTAAGCATTACAAAAGATGATTAGAGTGACTGTTTTCTCAATTCTCTCAAGGATGTACATAGCTAGCACTATTGTAGAAGCGTGGGAGAGAAGCTAATTCATCATACACATGAATGCCTTAAGGCTTAATTTCCTCACTGAACCTGGGTTGACAAGGATTGCTTCAGGTTAAATATCCCAGTGACACGGTTTTTACACTTTGTAGTGTTGGCTGGCAGCCTCACTCTAGCTCCATCTCCCTGTTACTGTTAATTTTCAAATGCAGCATACAGTTCAGCTCTGTGAAAGTACTAAGAATTCCTCTGAATAAATCAATTTCTGACTATAGGGTTTGTTTTTTTTTTTTGAAGCCACATCACAGTGCTGGATTCTCTAGAGGGTATGCAATTTATTTTTTTACCTAAGTCCAAGAATTACATTTTAGTTCTATCAGGATATCTAAGTTTAGATTATATTATCATGTGAGATAGTAGTCCATCCAAGCTTTAGGTTTATAGGCAGTCCCCGGATTACACACGAATTCCATTCATAAGTCTGTCTTTAAGTCGGATTTGTATGTAAGTCGGAACAGTTAGGTATTGTTAGTATCTAACATCAGTTAGTTAAATGTTTGTCTTAGTATATAGTGTGCCTTTCTATGCATAAAAAAACATTAAAGAAACACTTCCAGTCAACTAAAACATCTTTAACATAATAATAATAGTAATGTTTTGATGTGCATCGCAAAGTAGCACCTATTTTGTTATGAGGAGCCATTGTATGTACCCTGAATTTTAAACATACTGTAATAGGCTTTACTAGAGTTGGTTCCTAACAGGGCTTCGAACAATTAGTTCCAGATGGAACGCTTGCTGGATAATTTGCATTTCTATCAAGTTCCCAGACAATACTAATGCTGCTGGTTAGGGACCAATTCTGAGAACCACTGGTAGAGCAGTGGTTCTCAAAATTTGTTATACACGAGAATCACCTGGGAATCTTGTTAAAATGTAGGTGGAAATGCAAATTCTCAACAGGGGTTCGAACTGGAATGAACTATGGGTTTTACTTAAGTTTGATGTTCATAACATGGGGATTGCCTGTATTTACAACTGTGTTAGCCCTTTTTCTTGTACCTTCCTTCATATCAGTGGTAAGAATTGCTGAAAAGGAATATTGTCGAGGACAGAGCCAGTGCTGTGGAGGCTGTTATAGACTGACCCCAGGCTATTAATAAATACTCTTTGGGTACAGGTATTTAACCTTTTGTCATTGCCTCCATCCATATTTTATAATCTTATTTAAATAGATGTCATGGAGTATTTACTTAGGTGTTCTTTTGAAATCAAGGCAGCATTTCTTGCACATGTCCTCCAATAACTGAAAAATTGTTATTGAGGTTACTGTGGTAATTGTTGTTAGTGAACTGTGTTTGTCCTTTGTTATCCTTGCATTATTTTCTAAATTCTTACAACAGCTGATAATAGGATCTATAATTTTACTATGATATAACATCGGGCTCATTAGTTTGTAGAAATTTGCCTGTGTGTCTGTATCTGTCTGTGTCTGTGTGTCTCCAGTCTTTGGAGATTTCCCTAGTTTTCTCTGAATGTCCAGAGATCTCTGCCATTGGCTGTTAAGCCATACCTTATGATCTGACATGTATTATTCTGAGTAGTAAATAGTGGACCCAGGGTTCAAACCTTGATCTGTCTTGATTCTAAAGTCTTAAGTCACTGTGTCTTCCTTAGGTGCCATCTTACCTACCCTCACCTACTGTGAACTGGATTATTGTTGCTTTTCATTGGTACAAAAGAGGATAGTTTTATATTTTCCTGTTCTTGCTAATGGAATATAAATACTTCCCAAATTCTTCAGAGACTTCAGTGTTCTGATTTGCATTGTGAATTCCAGAGTGGGACTGAATAAGGAAAGGTGGTAATCTATATTAAGCTGTGTTTACCCAATTTATCAGATTATAAATTATATTTTTTTTAATTTATTTATTTTTTAATTATTTTCTAGCAATTCCTTAACGTGCATGCTGACATTTCCTAGCCAAGTCACAATATACCTTTCCAGGAACAGGAGTGAGGGCAAGGAATCCTGATAATGTTTCTACCCTTTTTCCCCATAATTTTGAGTACATATCCCTCTATGTATCCTCCCCCGTCATATTTTTTAATTGAAGTATAATTTATAATAAAATGCACAGATTTTAAGTGTACACTCATTTTTGACAAATGTATACATTTGTATAACTTCTGCAGTAATCAAGATACAGATTTCCATCACCCCAGAAGCTTCCTTGTGTCCCTTTGTCAGCCAGTCCTCTCTGTCTGCAGAGGCAACCACTGTTCTGATTTCTCTTACAATAGAGTACCCCTTTTTTCTTTTTTTTAAATTTTATTAATTTTCTTGTTGTGTTGAGAATATACGCAGCGAAACATACACCAATTCAACTGTTTTCTACATGTACAATTCAGTGACAGTGATCGTTCGAGTTGTGTAGTTACTCTAACCTTGCTTTTCCGAGTTGTTCCTCCTACATTACATAAACTCATTGTCTCTTAAGGTTCCTATCTTATCTTTCAAGTTGCTGTTGTCAGTTTCATCCTGTATACATAGTTCTTAAAAGAGCATAATGTAGACTACTGTGTTTTTACGTAAATAACATGCACCTTCTATGTTTGTTTGCCAGTCATGCCCTCCCTCTTTGAGCTACTTTCATAAGCTCTGCTATGCCAATTTTTTGTTTTTTACATTTTGTTGTAAAAAAGATTATCATAGCACTTATACGAAAATACCTCATTGGAGGAGGGTGCGGTTGGCAAACAAACAAGGAAGGTGTGCATTATTTGCATAAAAATATGAAAATTGTTCCTGTTCTAAAACTTTATAAAAATATATTCTTGACTTCTTTTGTTCAACATAACATTTTTGAGAGTCATGTTTTGTGCATCAGTGGTTCATTCTTTTTTGCTGTTCAGTAGTATTCCACTGTATATCACAGTTTGCATATCCATTCTGTTTATGGACGTTTGCATTTTTGGTTTTGGGCTCTTACAAATAAAGATGATATGAACATTCTTGGATAGGTTAGATTTTTTTTTATCTGTCTATGATTTCTCTTGGGTATTATAAGGTGGCACAGTGGTTAAACCACTTGGCTGCTAAGTCAAAGGTCAGCACTTCGAATCTACCAGCCACTCCACAGGAGAAACGTGGGAGTCTTCTTCCATAAAGATTTACAGCCTTGGAAACCCTATGGGGCAGTTCTGCTCTGTCCTATAGGGTTGTTATGAGTCAGAATCAACTCGACGGCAGTGGGTATGGGTTTGGTTTTGATTTGGGTAAATAACTGGAATGGATTTGTGAGGTCATAGGGTAGGCCTTCATTTATCTTTAACAGTCTGACTTCTTAGCATGTTGATAGATTACTGAGATTCTCTCCGGTCTTTTGCCAACGTTGTTATGTGCTTACACTGTTACCCATATTTCAAACAGTTCTCATGCTTTTTATTTCAAAGACTGGAAAAGCTGTGGGTAAATCACAGATACAGTATTTATTTGTTTAATCTCTCATGATACTTTGCATATTTATGGCTGCTTACACTTTGCAATACTTTTCATGTGCATTAGTTTATTGTGCCTTTATAGCATCCTTGAGAGAGTAGTGGACAGGTGCTTTTCCCCCCTTTACAGATAAGAAAACCAAGGGTCAGTTTTATTAGACTGACAGAGCTGAGATGAGAACCCATATTCTGTGTGATTTTATTCTGGTCCTTTGCATTTTCATGCATAGTTAGACATTCATTTACCAAGGATAGAGTTATCAGTTTTAAGGAGAAGTTTTTTGTTAAGTTTAGTTTTGATTATATTGCTTAATGTTGATGGCAGACTGGATTTTTTAAGATCCTAGTGTGAGTTCAGTTTATATTTGTGTTGTGAAATTTTCCATGTGCTTTTTTGGAAACCGTGGTGGCGTAGTGGTTAAGAGTTACGGCTACTAACCAAAAGGTCAGCAGTTCAAATCCACCAGGCACCCCTTGGAAACTCTATGGGGCAGTTCTGCTCTGTCCTATAGGGTCGCTATGAGTTGGAATTGACTCAACAGCAATGGGTTTTTATGGGTTTGGGAGACAAATCCTTTTGAGGAGTAAATAAATGCTTAAATTGCCTTAATACCGACTTTCTTCCTAGATAGTGTCATAGCAAAAACCTTGTATGTCTGTCTGTCTGTCTCTCTCAATGAACTAGATCCTATCCTAGTGATTTTTTAATTAATCGTATCTCACTATCTAGAAAAACAAGAAATGAATTTTTTAAAAAAATATTTATTAATATTTCTTGTACATTTTGATAGAGACTGTTATACTTTTAATGGGGGGATGGGATAAGGGAATGTTTTATCGTGATGCATCTTATATGACTATTGTCTTTAGTTAAAAAAATTTTGTTTTCTTGGGTGAATTCCTACTGTTTTTTACAGCAGGTTCTACCAGTACTTTTATTTCCTCAGGAAATTTTATTCCTTTTATA
>NW_004444072.1:893015-900987 GCF_000243295.1 Trichechus manatus latirostris | reverse complement strand
TGTTAAGTCACTTATCTTTTATAACTTTTATCTTCATATATTTTCAGGAAGCAGTTCAGGTACTTTTGAAGCATTCTGCAGATGTTAATGCTCGAGACAAAAATTGGCAAACCCCTTTACACATAGCTGCCGCTAATAAAGCTGTAAAGTGTGCGGAAGCTTTGGTACCTCTTCTGAGTAATGTAAACGTGTCTGATCGAGCAGGGAGAACTGCATTACATCATGCAGCTTTCAGTGGACATGGTGAGGTAGGTGGTGGTATTCAGTTAGACAGCGATTCTCTTTCCATGTCTCTCCCACCCCCCTACCCCCAATCATTAATGAGCTTTCCTTTTTTAAGCATTCTTCAATCTATGTTCAAACCAAACAAAAATATATGTCTTTTTCGTTTTGCCTTTCCTTTAGCAAACTCTCAGACTTTTTCATGATAATTCAGAGTGTAACTTATTAAATTTGGAAATTTATTTAGCAGATACTGTCCTGACACTTGGATTTCATAGTCCATCTGGGGAAGCAAACTAGAACTGTCATTATACCATGCATGAAAACTGTGTTCTATCATTTTGGGGGGAACCGAACGCATAGAGAACTATTGTGCTCCCAGAAGGATAGTATCAAAAGAAGCTGGAGTTCAAAAAAACATATATTTTCTTATAGTTTATCATCAACATTTAGTCAGTCTTTGGTGACAGAACCATGTAAAGAAAATAATTTAAGAAAAATAGTGTTTAGTTATCTAAATTGCCTATGCTAGGTGTTTTCATAGCAAAGTGTAGGATTTATGTGTAGGCAGAAGATTTAGGGAACACCAAAACACAGAGTTAGAGGAGCCTTGAATGCCAGCTTTTCCAGTCTTTCATTTTTGTTGTAGACACAGAAACACAGAGAAATAAAGTGATGTTTCCAAAATCTCATAGCTGGGAGCTAGTGGCTTCAGTATCCTTTTCACTGTCTTCTCTGCTTTTGCAAGCATAAAGATAAAGAGCCCTTTCCTCTACTACAGTTAGCTAACAGAATATATCCCTATTTGAAATTTAGAATGCCCCTTTCTGTGGGGAAAGTATTGTAAGTATCGTTAGAGATAGTAGAAATATTATTCTTGGTACCTTATGAGGTAAGTAGACTGTGCAGTGACCTTCAGGTTTAATCATTATGTGAATACTAGGTATATGTTTGAATTAAATTTTAAGACATTTCTGGGAATAGAATATACTTTACATTTTAATAACCCTTTGGACTATGAATAGAAATAAAACCTGTTAAATATTCCAGCTTTAGATTTCCCAGATTTGTACTTATTCATAAAATCGATGCCCTGATGGTGCAGTGATTAAACCTCAACCAGTTTGTTTCTTTTATGTTTATTCATAAAATACCAGGACATAAAGTGTCATCTTAAAAGGATACTGATGATTGACCTCAGTAATACCCACAGTGAAACTGTTTTTTCATATTTTGTCCTGTTATTTATTAAATGCTATTAAAGCACCTTCAATATTTAGACTGTCATATTTAGAATATGATATTAAAGTGCCTCATTACTACAATGGAGAAATTGAATTTCAAGAGAGATTGAAACGGGCATCGTCAAAAGGGATATTTATGAACAGTTCTACTTGTGAATTTTTATGAAAACTGTGTTTACTTTTATTCCAGATGGTCAAATTACTCTTGTCTAGAGGTGCCAATATTAATGCTTTTGACAAGAAAGATAGGCGTGCTATCCATTGGGCAGCGTATATGGGTATGTGCTTTTTAAATTTATTTTTCCACATTATATATGCTGTTGGCATAACATCTGTCTTTTAGGCTAGTAAGGAAAAGTTACACCGCATCTGAGTTTGCTGCCTGCATGAAACCTGCCTGATTGCTGCACAGGAAAGCATTGGATCCAGTTCATCTAAAAGCTATTGGAAATAAATTTTATTTCTCTTTAAAGGGAAAGGTACCTGAAACACAGGCCTAGGATATGTAATTTAGGATTGGTGTTCACTAAAAGCCCATTCTCATACCCATCCTTATTTTTATGGAAATATTAAGGGCTGAAGCTATGAAGGTGCATTAAGAAGCCTATTATTATGGTCCAGGTACTGGGTTAAATATACATCATCATGTTTGGTTTCTGCAACAGTAATTTCACAGAAAGAATCTGAGGCTTAGAGTACAGGCTTTTTTGCTGTAACATGATACATAGGTTCTTGAAAATTTTTATGATCTGCAAAATCGCACTCTAAAAATAAGATAGCTCATGAGGAAAATAGGCCTGGATGGACCACCCAAAACCTATGCAACTTTGTGACCAGAGTACTAGCAAAAACATTAATTGGTTCTTGAGATAATTTGGAAGCCAGGGAAGTAGATCAGCCTACCTCAGGATATTTAAAAATGCACAAAAATAACAGATTAGAAATGCTGGTTTGTGGTGCTGAGACCATGCAGATGGAAGTAGATCTGTAAACACGGAGGAAGTATAACCTGCCACAAACCTCATATGTCCTGCAAGGCCGGGGTTTCGCCTCTCTAGGAGGAAGCCGTGGATGCAGTTTCTTCAAACAGAGCTGAAAGAACTCCTCCCTTTGCAGCCATGGAGTTGAGAGGGCTTTTTCTCTTCTTGCCAGAGATTATAATTAAGCTTCTACTGTTCTGGCTCCTCTGGCCTAGGAAAAATCACATATGAACTGACATATCTTCCACGTAAAACAGGTGTCTTTCTCTGATTTACTAGTCATACCACCTAATTACAAAGAACCTAGCTAGTCACTTTCTTTTAGGGATAGTGTATCCTCATTAAGTACTCCCCCACTCTTTGTTTTGTCTTTTCCCATCTCTCACTTTAAAATAAGAGACATATGTAAGAGTTAATGGAAGATTATTAATTTTAAAACTACATTAAAAAATTATAAAGTTGAAAGGTGCAAGAAAACAAATGAACACAAACCAGTTATAGATACCCCAAAGAGCCAGGAAAATCTATTGCCTAAATAGAAATAACCACAAGCAGTAGAATCCATCTTGAATTACAAGTTTGACCTTCATTGTGATTATAAAGGAAGATCAAAAGTAAAGGTTCCTGAAGGTTAACATTTTTGTCTTATGTCTCTGTTTTGAAAGCCAAAGGTCAGTGCCTTCGTGATGTTATCTGCAGTTTTCTGTTGCAATTGCAGGTGAAATAGCCAGAAACAAGTCTCTTGTAGGGTGCCTGAAGTCTGCTCCTCATAACCTGTAGAATTTTCCATTTTTAAGTCTTACGGGCTTTTTTGAGTATCTGTTGTCGCTTATTCTTCAAGACAGTTTAAGAACAGCTAGTCTGTATGATTTAGAATTATATGCCTTAAATTAAAAAGTTTGCATATTGAGCAGAGCACATCAGTCCTTTACTCTGGAGAATTAGGCTTGCCTGAGCAGGTGTTTTCATGGAATTGAAAGTCGGGGGTGTTGTACAGGTTGCCTCTAGCCGAGCTTCCAGAATAGCTGGGTATTTGTATCCCAGGGTCTTTGAATGGCGTTGTTGTCCTTGATCCACTAAGTGTCACTTTTCAGGCCCTCAGTTTTAAATTGAAAAAGGTATCCCATGTTTCTTGGACCTCACCAGCTGATTTTTGAGCACAGACATTCAGAGATTGCTTAAAACAAAAAGAATATTGACACTTCTAAAACTGTTTGGCTATTCTAGGCATTCAAGAGTAAAGAGAGCTAAACATGTGAGAGTAAGAAGCTATTGACTGGTCACTGGTCTCACAGATAAGCCTGAAGTCCAGGTTACATTCAGAGAATTCGTAAATATTCACGTAAGAGACCTTAGTGATTACGTGTAGTCTCCTTGTAATTTCTTTCTCACAGGCTTTCTTACTACTGGCTTTCTCTACCCTGGTTGTGGCTCCCTTAATTTTCTGTGTTAGGCCCCACCTCTATCCCCAAATGGATTGATTATTCCCTCCTCCCTGCCCAATGGTTGTTCCCACCTTCTTCAAGATCCTTATATATTCAACATTCACCAAGATCTTTTATACATACATCTTTTCTGTTGCTTTCAGTACTTTTAGCAATATCCAGCCAAGTTCTACATAAAATTATCTTACCGTGATGACTTGACATAGAAGGTACTGAATAAGTATTAATTACCTTGATTAATAACTTAGTACATTATTTCTTTTTGAAGTAATGCATAATTTGAATGGTTGTGATTTTTTTTTTCCTTTTCTCCCCCTAAAAATTTACAAATTCTAAGCATAACTCAATTTACTGTTCTTACACATTCATGAGCAAAATTAAAATGTAGGGCCATTATTTTATTTTTAGTTACAAATTCCTAAACGATAGTGATTACATTTATCAAGTTCATATGTGCATGGATGTAATTTTTTTAAAGGATGCTGTCATTAACTATTGAATTATGTATGCCATACATACTGATGGATGCCATCTTTTAAAAATAGACCTAGATGAATTAAATGAACTCTAGTCCCACAGTGACATTACATATTCTGTAAATTGACAAGGTAGATACACTTTTTCTGATGAGGGCTCACTTAGCTGGATCAGTATCATTTATTTCACTCTAGAACTTTCTTCTCTTTTTTTCTTTTAAATAAGACACCCACAAATTGGCTATGAAAAGGCCCCTTCTTCATGTTTTTAATGGTCCACAAAAGGAATTTACCTATATTTCTGAAATGCACTCAAATATCTTGCAATTTTAAGATGTCAATTTGCCTAGACATAGGCCCTTTTAAGAATTAATTTAAAGGGAGTAGAAATTTGTCTTTAACAAAGAACAAAATACAGTTTTAAGTATTAATGTTATAAAGATATTCATTACTTTATGTGTATATATCTGTTGATTCTCAATTACTATTAGAATGGATTTTGGGGAGATTCCTGTTTTATAGTAAATAACATCAAGACATAGGGCTTTACCATTGCTAGGAAAAGTTTATAGTTCCTGGAATCTGTCCGTTTGCATGCACCATTAGCATGATCTGAGTCATTTACTTAAAATGACTAGTGTTGGTTCTGCAGTTTCTCCAGTATATTTATATATGTTCCTTAAACCTATATGTGTCTTAAACGTCAAGAGTTTCTTTCTGGCTATTAGTAAATAATGCGCATTTACCCAATTTAAAAAGCTACGTTTCTGTGTGACCCTCTTCAGTGTTGTAAGTTGTCATTTTCACTGCATTATGATAAAGATTATGGTAAAGATTATGATAAGATCAGAGAGCAATGTGTAGTGAGGGATCTTTTATACCAGTTAATCCTCTTATAGTATCGTCACATTTAATTTGGCACCTAAGTTACTTGACATGTAGCCTTTTGGTTTTTGTTCCTAAAAACAGTAGTCGAAGATATTTCTTTTTAATATTGAGATGGGGAAGAAAAAAAGCTGCAAGTATCTGCTTTAATTGAAAATTTATATATAAACAAATAAATCTACTTTAGATTCTAGGTAGTATGCAGATCCATGTGCATCTTGTTGAATAGTATCCTGGCTTAATTTTGTCGAGGGAGTAGGGGCTTCGCTTGAAAGCCTTATTTTTATAGTTTCATAACTATGTGTATTCATTCCCTATGAAGGTATTTTTTAAAAAATGTCATCATGAGCAGTCAGTGTAATGAATATTTATTGGGTACTTACTTTGTATATAGGAGCCCTGGTGGCACAGTGGTTAAAACACTCGGCTCTTAACCAAAAGGTTGGCAGTTTGAACCCACTAGCCAGCTGTCTGAGAGACAGATGTGGCAATCTGCTTCCTTAAAAATTTACAGCCTTGGAAACCCTGTGGGACAGTTCTACTCTTCCCCACAGGGTGGCTATGAGTCAGAATCAAACCGATGGCGGTGAGTTTGGTTATTTTGTATATAGCACTACTGTCTGCACTACCAAAAAGTAGAACATACAGTCTTTGCCTTTGAGAATGTATAACATATTTGGGAAGCTAATACATAAAAGTAAAGAGTTAGTTAAATAATGATTCAGCTTTAAGAAACTTCACAAGGCATTATGTAACTGTTAGATGGAATTTACCGGTATTTGGTGCTTTTTGGCATACAGGGCTTCTAGGGAAGAAGGTGACTGGGTTGGTCAGGGAAGTTGGGATCTGACATGGGTCTTGAAGGATTAGTAGCAGTGATTAGGAAGAGACATCCAAGCATAACCTTCCATACATGGAAGAAATCTCATGAATAAAGGCACAGAGCTGGTGGAAAGGGTCATGGGAGAAGGGGCTACTGAAAATTTAAACTGGTAAAAAGTGAGAAGTTAGAAGAGAATGGTGGTTCTCTCCTCTTCCAGATACATGGTCTCCTTCCTGGACGATGAGGTCTTGAGATTAGTTCTGGCCACTGAATTGAAAGCAACATCGCTTTTGAGCCGGAGCACTTAATTGCTGATAAGAGAATGTACAGTCTATTTCCCCCTCCAGCACTGCAACCAGCCATATTCAAGATGGTATCAGTTGCTTGAACCTGGGTCCTTGAATGACTGAGCAGAGCCCTCTTGCCAGCCTATCATATAGTGTGAATGAAAAATAAAATGTTCGTTGTTTAAGCTACTCAAATTTGGGAATTGATTGTTAGCCACAGCACAGTGTAACCTAGTCTGTCCTGACTGATACAACGGGTAAGTAGCAAACAAAGTTGGTGAAGAAGATCTGGTAAAAATGAATAAGGGAAAAGCAGTTTTCTGCTGCATGTTTTAAAGACCTAACATTTTCAAGAAACTAACCCAAGTCAATCCTAGATTTGCAAGTAGAAAACTGCAAAAAAAAAGTCTGTCATCACCATCTGAGAGAAACAAAAACTAATGTCAGTATTAGACATAAACAGCTAACTTTAGAACTTGAGAGTATATTAAAACAACCTTGAAGGGCAGCAGAAGATCTAGGCAAAAGGAGGATTATAGATTGTAGGGTTATCATTGATAAAATAATCAAATGTATTGTTTTTTTCAGTTATTACTTACTTGTGCCACCATTTATCAAAAATTATCCAGAATTCTTTTTCTTCCATCCTCTCTCAGATGGTAATGTGATTTATTGGTGTCCCGTCATGCTTTATGTAGTTGATTCGCATTATTACTTTTCTTTCAAGATTACAGAGCGATATGTAATATTTTCCATATCTTCATCTCTTCTTTTTCTTTGTAAATACATTTTCAGGTCACATCGAAGTAGTAAAATTACTTGTGGCACATGGAGCTGAAGTGACGTGCAAGGATAAGAAGTCTTACACACCTCTTCATGCGGCAGCCTCTAGTGGAATGATCAGCGTAGTCAAGTACCTTCTAGATCTTGGAGTTGATGTAGGTATACAGATTGAGCAGTATAAAATTATGGACCGTTTTTATATTTTTGTTAGTACATTGTTGGCAGAAGTTATTTCAGGTTAAAAGACGACTTTATACACTAATGTTTTTGTCTTTTATTTAATTAGTCAAGCTATGTTACGAGGTGAAATACGTTTTAACAGTGAGTGATTGACAGAAGCTTTTCTTCTCCATCGTATTTCAGGGCCTGTACCTCCATGTCAGCTGTGGGAGCGCGCAGACCAGACACAATTGTGTGATTTTTCTTACATGGCTAGATTTTTGTTGGTCTTATTTGCCTAATTCGTCTAATATTTTCTGTAAATAACTAACAGTTCACATTACAGGATATTGACAAGAGCTAGGCAGGAAGTAAGAGGCTTCTTGCCTACCAAGTGAAAGTATTCCTGTCTTAGGCTGGGTTCTCTAGAGAAGCAAAACAAGTAAAGTGTATAAATATATATATAGAGAGAGGTTATATCAAGGAAACAGCTCACGTGATTGTAGAGGCTAGAACGTCCCAAGTCCGTGGATCAGGGTAGAGGCCTCTCCCAAGTCACACAGCTGCAGAAGCTGGCAAGCCCAAGATCGGAAGGTCAGAGAGCAGGGCTTCCACTCACAGACTGTGCAGATCTCTGAATCCCAGGTTCGGCAGATACGCTGACAGCT
>NW_004444072.1:830001-892915 GCF_000243295.1 Trichechus manatus latirostris | reverse complement strand
CCTTTCATCTGATTGGCTACTCACAGTATATTCAATCATGGGAGTGATTACATTAAGACACGGAGAATCATGGCCCAGCCAAGTTGACACACAATCTTAACCATCACAGTTCCTCACTATAGAATCTGCTTGGTTAGGAAGGGATACTGTATTATCTGAATATATTTGATTTCTGAGTTGAGAGAGCTAAGATATCTCACAGGTTGTCCTTTAAGCATGCATACTTTACTCCTCCTCTTAGTATATTTATTGTCATTTTAGTTACAGTTCTGACCAAGTCAGCTAGTTCTTCAGCAGGTTAAAAGCAGCAAATTAGGAGGAGAGAGGTAAGGTTCTGCTAGAGGGAGGCAGTTGAAATCAGCTGTCAAAAAAAGAAGAAAAAAATTAAAGGTAGGTGATAGCCTAGTTAAACAAAGAGTAAGTGACAGAACTTTAGAGCTGAATAGGCTCTTAATTAAAGGACTTGTGAAGTGCTTTCCCTGAAGCAAGCAAGAAGTTATTTCAAGTGTGGGGATGATGAGAACAAGTTTCAAAAATCCAGACACACCCTTATGTGGGATCATGCAGAGTGCATGGATAAAAGTTTCCTCTCCACAGTTTCCCTAGCTTTGTTTCAGTAAAGTAGCAATGCTTTAAAAGACCCCTGATCTGTAAGTGAAATGAGGCAACTTTGTCTCTAGTGACTGTTTCAAGTACATTCTGGTGCAATTTTTAAAACATTTTATTGACAGCAGTATAAAATTTGTAAACTAGGGGCAGAATGTTCCTCTAAATAAGTAATCAAATTTAGAGCCATTTAATGACATATAGCCTCAAGTTGTATAGTATATTAGTTTCCTTTCAAAGGGAGACTCGAAAAGACAAAGTATTATAATGCAATGTGCAAAGATCTGGAGTTAGAAAACCAAAAGGGAAGAAGAACATGCTTGGCATTTCTCAAGCTGAAAGAATCAAAGAGAAATTCAAGCCTTCGGTTGCAATATTGAAGGATTCTATGGGCAAAATATTGAACGGCGCAGGAAGCATCAAAATAAGATGGAAGGAATACACAGAGTCACTATACCAAAAAGAGTTGGTGGGCGTTCAGCTACTTTAGGAGGTAGCATATGATCAAGAACCTACGTTACTACAGGAAGAAGCCCAAGCTGCACTGAAGGTATTGGTGAAACACAAGGCTCCAGGAATTGACGGAATACCAATTGACATATTTCAACAAACCAGATGCAATGCTGAAAGCAGTCAGTCATCTATGCCAAGAAATGTGGAAGATAGCTGCCTAGCCAACTGACTGGAAGAGATCCATGTATGTGCCCATTCCAAACGTGACGAAACAGAATGTGGAAATTATCAAACAATATCGTTAGTATCACACAAGTAAAATTTTGCTGAAGATAATTCATAATGATTGCAACAGTACATTGACAGGGAACTGCCAGAGATTCAGTCTGTATTCAGAAGAGGACATGGAATGAGGGATATCATTGCTGGTGTCAGATGGATCTTGATTAAAAGCACAGAGTACGAGAAAGATGTTTACCTGTGTTGCATTGACTATGCAAAAGCATTAGACTGTGCAGGTCATAACAAATTAAGGATAACATTGCAAAGAATGAGAATTCCAGAACACTTAATTGTGAGGAACCTATATATAGACCAAGAGGCAGTTGTTTGAACAGAACAAGGGGATACTGCATGGTTTAAAGTCAAGAAAGGTGTGCATCAGAGTTGTATTCTTTCACTATACTTATTCATTCTGTATGCTGAGCAAATAATCTGAGAAGCTGGACTACATGAAAAAGGCACCATCAGGATTGGGGGAAGACTCGTTAACAACCTGTGATATGCATATGACACAACCCTATTTGCTGAAAGTGAAGAGGACTTGAAGTACTTACTGACAAACATCCAAGACTGTGTACAGCCTTCTGTATGAATTGTACCTCAATGTAAAGAAAACAAAAATCCTCCCAACTGGACCAATAAGCAACATCATGATATACGGAGAAAAGATTGAAGTTGTCAAGGATTTCATTTTGCTTAGATCCACAATCAATGCCCATGGAAGCAGCAGTCAAGAAATCAAAGGACATACTGCATTGGGCAAATGTGCTGCAAAAGACCTCTTTAAAGTGTTTAAAAGAAAAGATGTCACTTTGAGGACTCAGGTGCACCTGACCCAAGCTGTGGTATTTTCAACTGCCTCATATGCATGCGAAAGCTGGACAGTGAATAAGGAAGACCAAAATAGAACTGATGCATTTGAGTTATATTCTGGCGAAGAATATTAAATATACCATGGACTGCTAGAAGAATGAACAAATCTGTGTTTTAAGAAATACAGCCAGAGTGCTTCTTAGAAGTGAGGATTGTGAGACTTCACTTTGGACATATTATCAAGAGGGACCAGTCCCTGGAGAATGACATCATGCTTGGTAAAGTAGAGGATCAGCGGGAAAAGAGGAAGACCCCCAATGAGATGGATTGACACAGTTGGAACAGCGAGCTCAAGCATAACAACAGCTGTGAAGATGACGCAGGACCAGGCAGTGTTTCGTTCTGTTTTACATAGGGTCGCTATGACTCAGAACCGACTCGATGGCACCTAACAACAGTAATAATTAGTTTCCTGGGGCTGCTGTAACAAATTACCAGAGTCTGAAACAATAGGTTGTCAATTTGGGTCCTTCTGGAGGTTCTGAGGGAGAATCTGTTCCATGCCTAGCTTCTGGTGGTTGCTGGCAGTCCTTCGTGTTCCTTGGCTCGTAGATGTATCACTCTGAGTTCTGCCTCTGTCTTCACATGGCCTTCTCCCTGTGTGTTTGTGTCCAAATTTGCCTCTTCTTGTAAGGACACCATTAATTGGATTAGGGCCCACACTAATCCAGTATGGCCTCATCTTAACATAATTACATCTGCAAAGACTTTTATTTCCAAAAAAGTTCACATTCATAGGTTCAAGGTTGATATGAATTTTTGAAGGACACTGTTTAACCTAGTATACGTGGTCTTGCTCATTCGCATTCTAATTTTGTCACACTTTTTTTTTCTTTCTCTTCTGCCCTGGGCCACCAGGAGTCTGGTGACCATTTGGTATGACCTAACTTCTTTTTTTTTTTAAATGGATTTCTTAGGAAGTGAGAATTACAGATAATGGAAAGATCAAAAGAATATGGTATAATATAAGCAGAAATGAAATCTAGGTACTTTAACTAAAGTTAAGTGTTACTTTTCCACTTCCTCTAATTTCTTGTACCAGGGATCTCAGAAAAGAAAATATTAATTAAAGTTGTGAAAAGTGGGCCAACTACGAAGTTATAGGGCACATACTCCACAAAGACCACCCTCATTTCTGACACCAACTGCAAGTCAGGTAGTTTTCAAAACCACCCTCAGTTTTGATAATTTGCTAGAAAGACTCATAGAACTCACTGAAAGCTTTTATACTCAAAAGTTAGTTTTTTACAGGGACAGGATACAGATAAAGATCAGTTAAGATGCATAGGGTCGGGTTCAGGAAGGTTCTAAATGCAAGGCTTCCCTTGGCCTCTTCCAGTGGAGTGAGGACATGTTACTCTCCTCACATTGATGTGTGACAATACATGTGAAGTATTGCTAGGGAAGCCCACTAGCTTCGCTGTTCTGAGTTGTTACTGGGATTTCATTATGTAGGCATGATTTATTGATTGATTGCCCACAGAGTTGATCAGTCTCCTGGTCTGTCGATACTGAGTGACCCAAAATCCCTACCCTAAGTCTCATGGTGGTGCTTTCTGGTGTGATCAGCTCCCATCCAAAACAAGGACACTCCTAATTAGATGTGACAGAGATGACCTCCCAGAAGCTGAGGGCAAAGGCCAGACCTCTCTAGGCTAGGCCAAATTGTCTACTACACAAAACTCATCTAAACTTTAAAGTATTCCCCCATATTATTCATTAGAAACAGAAAGAAAGAAGAACTTGAGTTGCTTGAACTACTTCTCCTTCTTGAGCACATTCTTTTGACTTTGGTAAAATGTCAGCATGTAAGGCTGGAAAATATCTAGAGCCCAAGTCTAGCGAAAATGAATTAAATAAGTAGAAGAAGATGCCACTTGTTTCTTAAAAATACTGATTATACCTCATTACTAACTTCAGTCTTTTGTCACTGCAAGGTGAAAAGGCTGAAAATATGCATGCTATTGAATATATCCTAGAATTTTCAGTTTGTTTTCATTTTGGCTTTTAAAAATACATTATTTTAGTTTTCATTTTCCTAAAACATCTCTTGGAATCATTTAATTTTGCCCTGAGGTAGTCACTGTATATGTGAATTATATTGCCTACATGTACAAAATCTATTTGACACCAACATGTTGTTAATGTTCATTATTTTAAAAGTTTGGAATTATAAACATCACGTGTATAATTTGTTTCTCACTTTGATAATTTGTGTGCAACTATAAGGTTGCTAAAATAATTTATAACAATTAGCAAGACTGCTCTAACATTTACATTTTTTCTTTCAATAGATGAATGAACCAAATGCTTATGGAAATACACCTCTTCATGTAGCCTGCTATAATGGACAGGATGTTGTAGTGAATGAACTAATAGACTGTGGTGCTAATGTAAATCAAAAAAATGAAAAAGGATTTACTCCTTTGCACTTTGCTGCTGCGTCAACACATGGGGCGTTGTGTTTAGAGCTTCTAGTTGGCAACGGGGCCGATGTCAATATGAAGGTATGAAACAAAATCAGAATCTGTAGTTTACGTATATTAGGAGTTGTCTGTTTAAAACAGTATCAGTAATGAATACCATTCAGCAGTAAAAGGGATAAACTACTGATAGCCTGAAGAACCCAGATGAATCTTAAAAATATTTTGCTGAATGAAAGTCTTACACAGAAGTATTTACTCTCTTTCCACTTATAGAAGGTTCTGTATCAGACAAAATTCCGTTTATATGAGGTTCAAGAATCTCTAGTTGAAAAAGCAGAGAACAGTGGTTACCTCTGTCAGGATGAGGAGGAGGCTAGCAGAGGAGTTGACTGGGAAAGAGACATGAGGGAACTTACCGCAGTGATAGCAGTGTTCTGTGTTTTGACAAGGCTTTGAGTTATATAGACAAGCATTTGGCAAAACTGATAAAATGGTATATATATGATTTGTACACTTCATTGCATATAAATTTTCCCTCAGAAGGAAGAAAACTAAACAAATGTTGAACTCTAGTTAATGATACGCATGCTGAAGTGTTTAGAAGTGACATACATAAGGAATGTCTGCAACTAACTTTAAAATGCATCAGATAATAAGATGAATCAAGTAAATGATGAATGGAGAAACTGATATGTGACAGAGCACATATATAGTAAAATGTTAGTAGTGGAATCTAGGTGATATGTATATGGATGTTCACTTTACAGTTTTTTTTCAACTTTTTGTTTTGACATTTTTCACAAGTTTGGAAAAACAAAAAATCAGTATGAGTTTGTTGCACATGAAGAATAGTTGCTTTTGTTTATATGGTCACAGTCACTTTCAGGACGGCACATTTGGGTTTTAGAAATACAGGAAAATTCTGGAGTAAAATAAATGTGTTTTCACTGTACAATTTTGTGAGAAACCACAATGCAATCAAAATTTTGATCATCACTACTTTATAATACATAATCATCATTTTAGCTTTTCCAGGATGCTTTCACTGATTGCTTCTATATTGTCAATTCATCCATTGAGCACTTGCCAAACCGTATCTTGTGGTATGAAGAAAAGAAAACCACAAACAAAATTGAACCATTTAAGACTAGTAAAAAAAACATTTAAGCTTAAAATGTGGTCTTTAGAGAGCTTTAATTACATGAAATTTCAGGTCCTTTTGCAGGTGAGATGAGCCAGTGCCTTTCAGACTGATAGAGAAAGAAATTCATTTTCTACCTCTCTAACTTCAAAAAAGCCTTTATTGATGCCAGTGTCCCACTCTGACAGCTGTAGCAGCAGCAAGTCCATCTGTAATTAGGTCTAAATTACCCTCTTTCCTAGCTAAGGGACAAAATTTATACAAATCAGACAGAAGGAAGGAAGAACATATGAGGTATTATAAAGAACCCCTGTTATGCTTAGGGTTAAAATGTCCCTTTTTAAGAATATACATTTACAGTTTTCAGTTCTCAATCAAATCCCTACCAAAGGTTTGTTTTTTTAGTAGTTTAAGCAATTACTTAAAAATTTATTGATAATAATTTTGAACTGCTTATTTTAATTTGAAAAATTTCTGCTATTTGGATAATCAGGGCCCAGAAATTAATTAAACTCTTTGTGGGGGGGTGGAGGGTTCTTTGTTATTTTTGTTTTGTCAAAGGCACAGTAGTATTTTTTTAATGAAGATTAGGCTATTTCAAAAATAATTTTAAAATTATCTTAACATTCCTTAAAAGCAAAGACCACAAAATATTTTTCCAGTCTCTATGAAACTTGTTTATGATAATAAAGTGGCTGCAGTTAAAATCTTTGTGTTAAAATATTAAGTATCATGAAAATGGGAAGCTTACCTATATCATAACTATTTTACAGCTTTCTGTTTATATAGTGGTGTCTTTAAAAAGTAAAGATTAAACTCATTTATTTTATACAGTGCCATTTAGACATGAATATTTTTAAGTCTGTATTTCTTTTGAAATTTAGAGTTGAGAATCAGTTATTAGAGACTCAGTTGTTACAGTCTAATGCTCAGACTGATGGTTCTATTTGGAATTTAGAAAATTCGGTGGTGGGTTTTATACATGACAAAGCAATTTTTTAGCAAAGCAGTTAAGATGTGCGTATTTAAGTAGATTTGAAGGTTTAAAATAGATTTTTAATCTTGCCTAAAGTTATAACATCTCATTTATATGAAATTGTTCATTATTGCTAAGTTCCATTGGAACACATTTCCTATGTTGTTGATGACTTCTAAGATCCCTTCTAGCTCTGAAATCACATAAAAATTGTTGATAGCTGTGAGTTTTCAACCAGAAAGAATATATATTCATTCCTGACACCTTTATTAAATTATTGGTTGACTAAGAGACTAAGGCCTTGACACTTACCCTGTAATATAAAAAAGATAAATTTGCTAACCCTCATGTCTCTGTATCATAGTATCTCTTCCTTTGTCCCTGCTTCATCTTCATCTCCTACCCCATTCTCCATTTTGTTGTGACTAGAGATTGGAGTGTGAATTTAGGTTTGTAACAATTCAGTTTCTAAGTTTTTGAATTGATTCTCCTACAAAATGAATGGGATTTAAAAGGCAATATGAGTCTGGTTTTTATAACCGTAGCTACCATGAGCCCTCCTGCATCACGCCACTTACATGCTCACCTTTTTCCACCGCCATCCCATCCTAGGAAACCCTGGTCAACAGTGGTTAAGAGTTTGTCTGCTAAACCAAAAGGTCGGCAGTTCAAATCCACCAGCCACTCCTTGGAAACCCTATGGGGCAATTCTACTCTATCCTGTCGGGTCTCTATGAGTCGGGATCGACTCAGTGGCAACAGGTTTGGTTTGGTGTTTGATTTCTGTTTTTTATTTAAGACTCCTAGTTTGAGTCTAAAAGGATTTAAGGTAACTTAAAAAATCTCCCCATTTTTTCCCCAATTTGGAAAGAAATAAATGCGCTCCTCCCCAACATGACTTAAGGGGGACTTTTCAGGTGGTAATCTGAATCTCTTTTTCCTGTGTACATTTAGAATACATTTTATGACCGTAGAATGTAAAAATGCTGACCCAATGCCAGTTATAGATTTGTAGTAAGGGATTTGGCAGATTACTTAATTCCAGGGCCTAAATTTCCTCATCTGTAAAATAGGGTTAATGGCTATCTCAATGGTTAATCCTATCTCATAGGATTGTTGTGAGGATTAAATGACAAATATGAAGTGTTTTAAAACTGTGCCTAGAACATAGTGCTTGCTATATATGTTACCTAATTATGTCTTTGAAATTTCATCACCTTATGAACGCAAAGTTTTATTATATGTTATTATTTACCTTTGAAAATGTCTGTAGGGAAAAGATTAACATTAAAAATCAAGATATACCATAAAGGGGACATTTTGAAAAGACACTAGCTAGAAGCCAGAATCCCTTTATTAAAATGCTTTTGTGCTTTTTAATTTTCCCTTGTTTTTTCTATTTAAAAGAATAACAACTGGCACATAAAAAAAAAAAACAGCAGCTAGAAATGATAGTTTATAGTATAATAGGCACTGGTGTGTTAAATGGTTGTTTTACCAACATTATTGTATTTACTCTGTACAGCAGACCTATGGGATGTAGGTGATATTGTCCTATTTTCAAGTGAGGAAGTGAAGGCTCAAAGAAGTTAGGCAACTTGTACAAAATCTTACTTGTTGTAAGTGGCGGAGCTAGGATTCATGCTCAGGTTATTCTGATTCTGGAGTCTGTGTGTGTGTGTGCGTGTGTTTTGTTTTTTCCCTACTGTGCACACACTGCCTCCAAAAGATTGAAAGTTCTCTAAGATTACTTGCCAACTGGATGCCTTGTTTGCTTGAAAAAATTCATACAAAATTATGAAATTGAATACCTAGATGATACCTTAATGATGTTGCACTAATGCTCCATTATTAAAATATGAGGATTTCTTAAAGGTATCGTATGTGTCACATTTCAGTTTTGAGTATATACACAGAAAGTATGCTGAATAGTGTTGAAGGATTAGGAGTTGCAAACAGTCTCTTCCCTTTGTGTGGTGATGTATACTGGTTTTGATTAACCAAAAGATTTTAGGGAGGAAAAACAAAATCATGACCTAATTCAGGGATTGTTTTGGAACTCCTTTAGAATTTCAGAATTTCTGCATGACATACACACATGCACAGCCAATCTGTCTGATTTATTATTTTAAGTAATTTGAGAAAATACCTTAAAATATTTATTATAAATAATTATAAAGAAATTAATATGTAATTTATTATAAACAATATGTATAATTTTTTATAATTATGATGACTTCAGTTAATTCTGACATTCACTTTGTCTTAATTGAGGAATTCAGGATTTCTTAGACTGAAAGCATTACAGCAATGAGAAATTTTGAGTCCAAAACTTGGGAAGCACATCTGGCTACCGCTCTCTATTATATGACTTAGCCAAATCATTTAAAATCCTTGGGCTTCAGTTTCCCCCTCTGTGAAACAGGAGTGATATTCAGAGCTTTTTACAAACTGTAAGCATTGAGGTTTTTTGTTTTGCTTTGTTTTTTGTATGTTTGTACTTCATGATGCACATGCTAAAAAATATTTCATAATTTTGAATAACTTTCACTTCCTGGAGTCCCTGGGTGGTGCAAACAAAGTTAATGCACTCAGCTGGCAACTGAAAAGTTGGATGTTTGAGTCTACCCTGAGGCACTTGGAAAAAAGACCTGGTGGTCTGCTTCTGAAAGATCAGTCATTGAAAACCTTATAGAGCACAGTTCCTCTCTGACACACATGGGGTCACCATGAGTCAGAATTGACTTGACAGCAACCAGTTTATGTATTTTCCCTCCAATGGCTTCAGTTAAACTTAATGCTTGAGTAATATTTATGTAAATAAAGATACAGGAGGATATTCAAAATAAAACTAAGAATTGCATATTATGGATAAAATAGGGTTATCTTAAATTTCTTTTATTCGATTATTTCAGAGCAAAGATGGGAAAACCCCACTGCACATGACTGCCCTCCACGGTAGATTCTCCAGATCACAAACCATTATCCAGAGTGGTAAAAAGTATTTCTGTTTTTTTTTTTTCTTAATTGTAATAAAAACATCCACCGAATGAATGGTATTGAGGAATTGTCATAGCAGTCTATATATTTTTAATATTTGACTTCATATCTCACAAAAATCAAGTAATAAAGAATATAAAATGTTATATATGTGTCTTTTATACTTTTGTTTTTTAATTTTTTTTGCTTTGTTTCCCTCGAATTACATTATTATTTTTCTAGCAGTTAGTGATTACTGTCTTTAAATATTGCTAAGCATAAAACTGCCTTCCTGCTGTAATTTGTTTTATATGTATTAACAGAAGTCTATTGCATTTATCGTTTTTCCTCTATTGAATATTTTGAACTACGTCAGGATTTTAATTTATTTTCTGAACTTGTATTCTTGTGCATTTGAATTAGTACTAGACAAGCTAACCTTTAAATAAAAGGAACTTTTAGATGCATGACTTTAAATTATTGTTTCCCAAGCCATGTTCTAAGGAGTTGTTTGTTAGTAGCCCTCAAAATAATGGGTGTTAAGGTTTTACAAGGGAAAAGTAGGAGTAGGTTCATGATCAAATAATTTGTGAAGCACTGCATGCAGTCTTCTTGATGATGCACAGGGTACATACATTAAAGGTCTGAGAGGCCTTGCTCTAAAGAAATCTGTTAATTTTGTTTTAATACATTGATTTCCAAACTTATTGGACCCCAGAATCCTTTTGTCAGTTGAAAATATGTTAAAATCTTATGCTTAGTACTCAGAACTACTTTAAATATGACATCTCTAACCCTAGTGCCTAGCCTAATAAATTCTATGACTAAAATCTGGTTGGAATTGCTATATCCATTAGTTTGTGCTTGAGCAGCATTTTATATTACTTTCCATGTAATAGGTTTGACTTGACCCTTATATAGTCCAGGGTCTGACACTGCATTCTTTATCTCAGGAGCTGTAATTGACTGTGAGGATAAGAATGGTAACACCCCTTTGCATATAGCAGCTCGGTATGGCCACGAGCTGCTTATCAACACTCTTATTACAAGTGGTGCTGACACTGCAAAGTAAGTAGTACTTACTGAGGTATGCATAGCTGTGACGGGGAAGCACAAAAAAAAATGAATTGCAGTCTTCCAGATATTCCAGGTGGAAATATGGATTTTGTCCTTAATATTGTACTAATTGCTTGAGCTTTTTCTGTATCTTTTTGTGTTGACAGTGTGATAAGATAGAATGTTTAAGTAGAATTTTATTTGGTAAGCTATTGTCAAGTATTTTTGTTTGTTTTTTTACCTGGGTTCATTCTAGATTACGAGTAATATAGTTTTGATCAGAGCTTGTAATTTTTGTGGTCTCTTTTTTTTTATTTTGTTGTTGTTGTTGGGAATATACACAGCAAAAACATAACCAATTCAACATTTTTTACATAAACAATTCAGTGACATTGATTACATTCTTCGAGTTGTGCAACCATCTCACCCTCCTTTACTGAGTTTTTCCTCCCCCATTAACATAAACTCACTGCCTCCTAAGGCTCTTATCTAATCTTTTGAGTTGGTGTTGTCACTTTGATCCCATATAGATAGCTCTTAAAAGAGCATAATGCTCAAGGCAGACATTTTCTACTAGTTAAGCTATACTGTTGTTTGGTTTTAAGAAGATTCAGGGGACGTTTTTGGTTTAAGATTTAAAGATTATCTCAGAGCAATAGTTTCCAGGGTTCATTCAGCCTCCATGGCTCCAGAAAGTCAGGAGTCCATGAGAATTTTCAATTCTGTTCTGTATTTCCCCCCTTTTGATCAGGAGGTCACTTTATTTTTAATCTAGAAGTATATAAAGACCTGAAAAAAACTGTGCATACCGAAGGCTTTTCTTTTTATCCAAACCCTATTTGAAGATAGTAGTGTTCACACTGTCTTCTGCAGAACTCAGAGATGCTTTGGTAACTGCTTCTCGAAAGCCCCTGCCCCCTACTTTGCTCAGAATGATTCGCTTTTATCTGTTCTGTATCGTAAAGTTTGCATGTAACATTTTGTTGAAAGATGGGTTCTTGTGCACCCTCTGCAAAAGTAAACACCCTTACCAAAAATACCTCTGAAATCTTCTTAAAACCAAATGAAAGTTTAGCTTAACTAGTGAGAAATGTCTGCCTTGAGCACTGTGTTCTTTTAAGATCTATGTATATGGGATCAAACTGACAACAGCAACTCAAAAGATTAGATAGAAAACTTAGGGAGCTGTCGAGTTTATGTTAATGGAGGAGGAACAGTTTGGAAAAGGAGGGTGAGAATGGTTACACACCTCCAAGAATGTAATCAATGTCACTGAATTGTACATGTAAAAATTGTTGAATTGATGTGTGTTCTTCTGTGTATACCACCACCAACAACAAAAATAAAACACTTAATGTTCATCATCCCTGCGTATGTCTTTATACTTTTAGTACATTTATATATATATTCATTAACAGGTTTTAAACCTTCTGTAAATGATAATGTTACTACATATATCTTTTTTTGCAACTTTTTTTTTTTTTTTAAACATTAAGTTGTTGATTTAGTCATGTAGATACAATTTGGACTTTATTCACATTTTTACAAATAGCTCTATTTCATTAATTTTGTAGAATTTAATTATTGTATGACGATTTCTCCTTATTTACAAATATAATTTATTTCTAATTTTTTTCATATTACAAAAAAACACTGCAGTGAACATTTTTACACGTTTTTTTGTGGGAATGATTCTCAGTGGCCGACAGGAGGAGGAGGTGGTGGTGTTGGTAGTGTAAATCTTGCTCCCCAGGCAAACGTCTGGACGCACTTTTGGTTGTCATAATTGGAGGAAGAAGTTGTTACTGGCATCTAATGGATAGAGCCCAGGGATGCTGCTGAACATCTTACAATGCTTGGGACAGCTCTCCCCACCCCATCCACCTCCAAACAACAAAGTTCAAAATGACAATAGTGTTGAGTCTGAAAAATCCTACTCTAGAAGAATTGCAGGTTAATAAGTGATGCCTACCTGAAACCTTACTAGATATTGCCAAATTCCTCTCCAAAGTGTTAAAGATTTTGACTGACCTAGTTATTTTTCACTTATGTAATTTGTGTGTAATTTACTTAAATGATTATATTTTCTTGTGCTGTAATCAGGGTACTGTCCTGTTCCCTTTAGGCGGGGCATACATGGAATGTTCCCCCTCCATTTGGCAGCCTTAAGTGGTTTTTCAGATTGCTGCAGAAAACTTCTTTCTTCGGGTAAGTAGAACCCTGATTCTCATTCTTTGTCTCCCCAGTCCCCTACAGTTTAAGACTATCTCTTTAGCCTGCTTTTCCCAATTTACGTACACAGATGTGTTCAAAGGTGCATCATTCATTAGCCCCTCTTAGAAGGATGTTAGTTGGATCCTTTAATTTCAAGACTCAATTTTTTTCTTTGGCTCTGGGAATTTTTTATTTTCCAGTGATTTCCTCTCCTCTGTTAGTCAGGGAGTGGGGTGTGGAGTATTTCTAAAGCAGCTCCTGTATGGGGGATGGTGATCTTCCTGGATTGGCCCTTTATGTCTGGAAGCAAAGTATCTTCATTTGCATATCTTATTAGGCTTGGCTTCTTTTTTAAAAGCCAAGAGCCATTCTACAGTATCTTCTTCTAGGTTTGTGAAATTATTTATACCATATCTAATTACTGTTTAAAATACCAGAAGCATAGTTGCTTTTAAACAAAACAGAATCAATGGCATTCTATAAATATTATTATTAAACTATGACCTTATTAAATGCATGTAATCACTAAATATATAAGAAGACTTCATTGATTTTAAATGATATTCAATTACTCAATGTTAAGAAAGGTGAACAGTGTTGTATATTAACACTCATGTTTGCTGAAAGAATTATGGGTATGATTCAGTGAGATTAACATTATAGAATAAGACAGATACTTCCTCTGGGTTTTTCTTAATTATATTTTTTAAGCGAGTTAATTTTGTTTTGATTCTTTTTAATTTTGTGTGTATGTGTGTCCATAAGTATTCACATACCCATATATCCATGAAAAGGAGTGATAAAAATCTCTTTGCAATGTTGGTAACAATCCACACATAACAAAGCACTAACATACAATTTAAAGTGTACGGTTCATTGTTTTTTAATAATATTTACAGGGGTGTTGTAGCCGTCACCACAGTCAATTTTAAAACTCGCCCCCTTAAACAAACCTCATTTGTAGTCAGTTCCCATTACTCCTCTTCCTCCAGTCCTAAGCAACCACTACTCTCCTTTCTTCTCTGTAAATTTGCCTATTCTGGACATTTCATATAAATGGAATCACCCAAGATGTGGTCTTTTGTTACTGGCTTCTTTCTTTCACTTAGCATAATATTTTCAAGGGTCATCCATGTTATAGCATGTATCAGTACTTCATTTCTTTTTATTACTGAATAATATTCCATTGCATCCTATGACTTTTTAAACAAGCACTCTAGCACTTTTCCTAAAAGCTCCAATTTTTCAGTAGTAAATTTTTTATAGTATTGTTCATTATTAATTTCTTTTCTAATCACTAATTTTCTACCTATTCAGAATTCATAGTTTTGTTTAGGATTGGGGCAGGATGATTCTTGATGTTTCTTGACAGAATACTTTAATATACATTCATATAAGACATATTCATCCTTGTAGGATTTGATATAGATACCCCAGATGATTTTGGCAGGACCTGTCTACATGCAGCTGCAGCTGGAGGGTATGTTAAAGTATTTTTACATCGTTAAGAAAAAGATAGCTGATCATGGCAGTTTTTCTCTTATCTTTGTTTCTCTTTACTAATTCTGGGCTAGCACAAAGTAGGAAATAAAATACAACAGGAATGGTTTGGGAGAAGAAAATCCAAGGTGGCAGGAATTGCTCTTTTCATCTTCTACAGACTCAGTCATACACTGTTGGTGGGAGAGAAAGAATAAACCTACGAAAGGAAGTGTTGCTTTATATCAGAGAAAATAATTTCCTTGATAAATGAAAAAACTAATAAAATGATTTCTGAAAATGAATTTTTATAAAGGACATGTCCTCACATGAGAACATCAAAACATTGAGACTGTTTTGACTAATGCAGATATTCTTTAAGTAGAGAAATACGTTTTGTTTTGTTTTTATCATCATGACTTGAGGGGAAAATGTTGATGGTCTGGTTATGTATTGCCTCTACTCCGGACTAATATATAAGAAGAGGGAATCTTGAGATTGGAAGATTTTGGATTAAGTTTTAAATACTGCTACTGGGGAAACTAGGCAGTTAGTATGAATGAACCAAAACTCTTAATCTCTGAAAGCATGCTGCTAGTCTAACACTTCTGATAATTTAGAGCATAGATCTGTGATAAGCTATATAATTCATGATTACTTTCTAAAGGACATTTTAAAGAACTTTATTCTCAATGATGATTACTTTTAAAAATCACAGTAACTTCAGAGAACAGGTGTGATTAACCAAGAACACTACCAAGCCAGTCTCAGTTGTAGTGTAGAGATGGTTTGTGAACACATGAGTGGCTCCCCTTGTGGCTCACAGTGGCTCCCAAGCACACTGGAAACCTTTCAGTTTAAAACTAGCTTCATGTAAGTTACGTACAGAAGGACAACAGACAACATGAGTGTTCATTTGGCAGTTATAGCTTTCCTTGTAACTTAGTAAAGTGATGTTCAGGTTTATAAAAATTAAATTACAGAAATACTCGTGTAATGTATTCCCCTACAGTTTTAAAGTAGAGCATGCAGTATTATCCCACTTTTACCATCATTGGGAACATGATTTTATACTGATTCAAACCTTCCAGTTTCATTATAAAACCACTGACAACTAAGGTTTCTAATGTGTTTTTCCTGAATAGAAATTTGGAGTGCCTAAATCTTCTGCTGAATACTGGTGCAGACTTCAACAAAAAGGACAAATTTGGGAGGTAGGGTATAATACAGTTTTTCAGTAGAGCCTAATTTATTTTATTTACTTAATGACTTGCCTGACCTTCTAACTGGCTTATGAGAATTAACTGAATAATTTAGCATCTCTTGCATTGTGATCATGATTTACTGAGAGGCCCAACTATCTTAGGTATCTAGCACTGCTACAACAGAAATACCACGAGTGGGTGACTTTAACAAACAGAGATTTATTCTCTCACAGGCTAGAAGGCTGGCAATCCGAATTCAGGGCGCCAGCTCCAAGGGAAGGCTTTCTCTCTCTGTTGGTTCTGGGAGAAGGTCCTTGTCATCAATCTTCCCCTGGTCTAGGAGTATCTCAGCACAGGGACCCGAGTCCTAAGGACGTGCTCCACTTCCAGCTCTTCTTCCTTGGTGATAGGAGGTGCTCCTGTGTCTCTGCTCATTTCTCTCTTCTGTATCTCAAAAGAGATTGACTAATCTTGTAGATTGAGTTAACATCACTACCTCTAATCCTGCCTCATTAACACCTCATTAACATCATAGAGGTAGGATTTACAATAGATAGGCAAATCACATCAGATGACTAAATGGTGGACATTACACAAAATACTGGGAATCATGGCCTAGCAAAGTTGGCATACATTTTTGGGGGACACAGTTCAATCCATAACACCAACTAAAGTTGATAATTTCTGAATATTCATTATTACCCTTCTAAGCACCTCTATACATCTTGATACCACACGTCCCCTTCCATAATTACGTCATGGAAATGTAAAACCCCATGGCACCTATTTTCCTTCAAGAAATCACAACGCTTAGGGTTTAATAGTATAGTTCTTTCCCCCAAGTTATTCCTTTGTTAGAGACTCTACTACCCTTATCTGGATATAGAGCACTAGAAAGAGGGAGGAAATAAGTAATAAAAATATGTATGTATAGTTTTTCTTTCTCCTCTTCTGTAAGTCCCTTTCTCATTGCTCGGCCAATACTCTCTCACTGTTCAGTCCCAGGACTTATTGTTAGTAACATTTGTGGTAGCTACACTTAAAGTCACTGTTACCTGCTTAGTTTTTTAGAATAGGAGTTGACCCCCAGAGTGCATTAGAACCAGAGCCCTGGTGGTGGAGTGCTTAAGAGCTTAGCTCCTCACCAAAAGGTCAGCAGTTCAAATCTACCAGATGCTCCTTGGAAGCCCTATGGGGCAGTTCTACTCTGTCCTGTAGGATCGCTATGAGTTGGAATTGACTTGACGGCAGCGGGTTTGGTTCTGGTTTGCATTAGAATCATACGGGAAAGGATTGAAAGCAGTTTGGATTGGCTTGAAAGGTGGGGTTGGCAATATGAGTAAAATTGTTGTCAGAGTGTATGTCAGGGAAGGGTGTATGTCAAAAGGAAAAGTGTAGATGTGTGTTAGTACATGTAATGGGCAGTGCAGGAAGAGAAGCCAGTAGAATTATGTATGACAGAAAACAAGAACTGATATATAAGAAAAGAAAAACTACTATTTGACCCCATAATTACGTTGAGGAATGGACTACTCCTGTAAGCCTGCTAATGGGAGGAACTAAAGACCTGCAAAATAAAAAGGCACTTTGTTTGGCTTGGGAATACAGTATTTTTATAGATGATTTGCTTTTATAATTATATTTTATCCAGTTAGGTAATTTGTAGCATCTTAAGCATTCTGTTCTACAAATAGCAGGGAGAGCTTCTAAGCATATTCTAAATTTAGAGGCTTGAAAATAATTCAGAGCTATTTATGTTTTTTAAAATATCTCTATAGTATTATCCCATAAGGCAAAATAGTATTTTTCTGTCACATCATCATAGTTTGTACTCCAAAGACAGGGACTCCTATATTTAGTAACATTCTGTTTCTCTGCAGTAACCAGGAAGAAATCAGCTATAAATACCACCTTTTGAAATTAAAAAAACAAAAAACCTCTGAATAGTGAACAGTCTTCAAAACGATGCATTAATTAAGAAATCTGATGTTCCTGTTGAGCTCTATCATGCAAATAATATAACTAAGCATTCTTTTTAATGCTTCTGTTTTTCTCTTAGCTTTTATTCCTGTGCTGATACACAAACAGAGGCTGCTACCTGGAATATAGCCTCCTTGGAACATTTTTATTAGCATGGGAGAGGCTCTGTTAAAATGAACAAGTTTCTAAGCAAAATATGAGAGTGTAATTCATTTAAGAGATTGGGGGGTGGGGACCATGCTACTGTCTGGGGACCATGAAATAATTTTATGGTATTTCCATCTTATTTTCTTCTCTTAGAAGCTCTCTGCAACCTTACTTTTTCCTTCTAGTTTCCTGTCCAGCCCTCCAAAAGACTTAGTCTATGGCAGAAGTCAATCTAAAGCTCAGTATGAAGACCATATTTGTAACTGGGTAGTTTAAGAGTAAAATACACTTTTGTTTACTAGTGTATGTCCTTGGCTTTTGTTTTTCTATTAACTCGGGCTCAAAAGATCTCCACTGCACTATGCTGCTGCCAACTGCAATTACCAGTGCCTGTTTGCTCTTGTGGGATCAGGAGCAAGTGTCAATGACCTTGATGAAAGAGGCTGCACACCCCTGCACTATGCAGCTACATCAGACACAGATGGCAAGTAAGTATCATGTGGGTGAGAATGAAGGATGTTATTTCTATAAACTGGCATCTTCCATATGGATGGCTGTTTTATTGCAAATTTATATATCTTTTTTGTATTTTTTGTTAGGTTTATTTCCCTGAGTCTCTAGAATGGGAAATAGTTTCATAATTCCTAAATCATAGTTATTACTACCTGTTCCTATTCAGCAAACTGCTTCACTAACTGTACTGGTGGAAGAAAGATAAAGGTCCCTTCTCATTCTCTCTGCCAAAAGCACGTTTTAATTTAATATCACCTCCATGTTTTTTTCATGTCGTATATTCAGAGGCTGCAGTCTTAAGTATATCATGGGGGAAGGGAGAAAGGAGAAATATACAGGCAATATCATCAGAAGATTGGACAGAGTTGAACATAAGAGGTAGAGAGTTGAGATTTGCAGGGGATCCTTGCAAATTGGTATCTTAAAAAAAGGAGTAATTGAACTAGTAGAACCTGGCACATAAAAAGCCAAACCCACTGCTGTCAAGTCGATTCTGACTCACAGAAACGCTATAGGACAGAGTGGAACTGCCCCATAGGGTTTCCAAGGAGTGCCTGGTGGATTCGAACTGCCGACGTTTTGGTTAGCAGCCAAACTCTTCAACCACTATGCTACCAGGGTTTTCGCCTGGCACATAGTAGGTACTAAATACTGCTTAAACATTGTAAATCTTGGCCAAGAATGACTAGTGAGAACAAAAGAATGAGAGATGTAGTGACATTAAACAGTTGATTTGTTTTTTCTAAATTCCCAAGGATTTAATTCCCAGGAATAGGTTGAATAATAGGAGAATCTGTCATGATTAATTCATATATCTGCCAAAGCAAGAGTGAAATATTTTCTGAGAAACAAGCTCCATCATAGCTTCAAATTACTATTATTGAATAATATATGTGTCTTAATTATCTAGTGCTGCTGTAACAGAAATACCACAAGTGGATGGCTTTAACAAACAGAAGTTTATTTTCTCACAATTTAGGAGACTAGAAGTCAGAATTCAGAGCACCAGCTCTAGGGGAAGGCTTTCTCTCTCTGTCAGCCCTGGAGGGGAGGTCCTTGTCCCTTCAGCTTCTGCTTCCTGGTTCCCTGGGGATCTCCATGTGTCTTGGCATCTATCTTACCCCATCTCTCCTCTGCTTGCTTGCTTGTTTAATTTCTTATATCTCAAAAGAGATTGACTCAAGACACACCCTATGGTAATCCTGCCCCCATTAACATAACAAAGACAACCCATTCCCAAATGGAATTATAACCACAGGCATAGAAGTTAGGATTTACAACACATATTTGGGGGACACAGTTCAATCTATAACAGTGTGTTTGTTTTTAAATGATTGTTTATTAATCACCTGTCAGCATCACAGTTTCTGCTTTAAAAATCCCCACAGGGAAAGTTGTTTATATTTTGACACTCTGATGTTGAAGGACATACGGTAATTACAGTTCTCTGCCTGTGCACTCCTTCCTCACTTTCAGTGTAAATATTGGAAAAATACATCAAATCTTTACTGACTCATTCGACTAGTCACTCCCATTATCCTGATGCCTGCGTTAGCTGTAGACTGTGATGATTCAGCAAATCCTCTGAAGTGTTTTTATTTCACATGTAAGAATCCAGCAAATAAGTATATGGTTGCTATCACAAGAAACATTAAATATTAATAAAATCTCTTTGCTAGTTGAAGAGAGAGAGACTGTCTTTGAGCAAGATGGTTTAGGTTCCCTCCTATACTACGTGTTGTGTGTATGTATATGAAGTAGTAGGTGGGGGGTTTTTTTTTGTTTGCCTGTTTTGTTTTTGGGTGATGGTTAGCATTTTTCACAAAAATAGGATCACAGCTGGAGTATAGTGGGCTTGAAATTGTTAGATTTATTCCTAAGTATTTGATATTTTTATTGTAGGTATTTTCTACATCCCAGTGACCATTGTCTTCTGAGTTGGGCACCTAGGAAGGTTATATACAAACAGCTTGCACACTGCCTGAAATACATCCTGTTCTGGAAATACCCTCAGCTGGTTTATGAAACACCAAAAAATACTGGGCTTATTAAACTTTAGCATCAGATTTGTTGTTTGGTCACAAACAGTGATACCCAGTTTAAATAGTCTTCCTTATTCACCAGTCAGAATGGAGTCTACGACAACCAACAGCAATTCCAAAGTTTAACTTTTAGCTGTACACAGATACAGTCATGCACTGCGTAACATCCGTTGGACGTCTGACTGCATATACATTCCTAGTCACGTAAGATTATAATAGATTCAGAAATTCCAGTGGAAGAAGAGGACATAGCGAAATAGTCTGCTAAGTACGGAGATCCGATCTGCCTTTCACTAGCTTTCTGGGTCTGCCCCTAAGGCAGCAGAGGGAGGGGGCCCAGGCACCCATCCACTGCTGCCTGCCCAATAGTGCTGGCCTCAGGCAAGAACCAGATAGGTGCCACCAGAGCTGCTAGGGAGAACCCCCGCAAAGGCCACTGCCCAGCTCAGCCTGGGCGACCAGCCCAAGGCCGAGGTTCCTCTCACAGTGACGGCTGCCTAACGGTGGTCCTGGTCCAGGCCTTGGTGGTAGCAGGAGGAAGAGTAGGAAAGGTGGCTAGGGGAGGAGGCAGAGAAGGAGGTAGAAGAGTGGTGAGCAGGGGCTGGAGGAGTTTAAAGCCCATTAGCTGGGACTGGGAAGGCAGTCAAGGAGGAAGGAAGGGAAGGAAGCCGGCCAGCTGGATGGTGAGTGCACGCCACAGCAGGGGCCAAGTGCGGCTCTCAGAGACCAGGCGGTGACCACGCAGGACTGGTGCAGAGCCATTTTTATCAGAGTCCCTCATCTCGGCACTGGCGGCACAGGTCTCTGGCCACCTGGTGACTGTCTTGCACACCTCTCTCCTGTATAGAATATGGTGTTTGCATAACATCCAAATCACAATACGTTTCACAGAACATATTGTGGACGTTAGTCAACTTACAGACTTAAAATTTGCGCGTGAATAGAATTTAGATTATTTAGTTGGCATCACCACCCCCATCTACCAAATTAATAGCCATTTTACCAGAAAGTTGAAATGATTTGCCCAATATCACTGGTACCAAACTAGATCTAGAGGCAAATCTTTTAATTTCTAATCCAGCACTTTTTTTTTTTGCTACAGTAACAATAAAATTCATTAAAATCATAACAAATTGTGGGCCTTATAATGCTTTTTAAAATTATTATCCTCATTTTAATAGCACAAGAATTAAGTATCTCTTATGGGAAGACCTTTCTTATTACCTATATACCACTTTTACTCTGTTTATACTTGTCAGATCATTGAATTCAATCATGATTTCTTGTTTGTTTGTTTTTTTTCTTTTTAATACCGTTTCTTGAGCTTCCTGTTAAGAAATTATACTCCTGTGTTCTTTATAGGTAAGCAGTAGTATTGCCAACATTGTACGCTCACCAGCACTAAGAGTTTAGTCATATCAGACGTTAATTGAGTGGAACAGGTAGTGCCATAGATCATGATGATATGAAAAACAATGCCTGCTGACAGTCTTTGGAGATGACCGTTTTAAATAAAGAAAATTTTCTTACAAAGATTTTATTTGTATTTTTATGATACTTATAGTCAATGTCGTGTAAATAACAGGTTTGTGTAGTACAGATATGTTTATGATTTCTACATCCTTTGAGTGTAAGCAAAATTACCAGTTTTTAATTTGTTTTATCATTGGTTAAAATGGAGAATTTAGAATTTTGAGTGTGTTATTACTGTATATAGGTGCCTGGAATACTTACTAAGAAATGATGCAAATCCAGGGATCCGGGACAAGCAAGGATACAACGCAGTTCATTATTCAGCTGCTTATGGTCACCGCCTATGTCTTCAGCTGGTAAGGATCTCAAATTCTTGTGGAAGGACTTATATGAGTTTATATTATAGTGTAAAGAAAATGAGAATAAATGGATTAAGGATCATTCTGTTTTGCATGTTAACATTTTAAAGATCCATATACCTTTTAAATTCATACTTGCCTCAGTAAGATTTCTCTTTTTCCCTTCAAAAAGAAAGAAGGAAGAAATTAGATCCCTAGAGAGGGCTACTTACATCCTTCCCTTACATTACCCCATGTTTCTATCTACCATTTACTTCTCCTGCCTCCTTAAATAAATGTTTTCCAGAAGCTTCTTTAGAGCTGTGATTATGTCTTACGTGAGCAGTAAATGTCTTTGTGAAAGGAAGGGGTCCCTTCATGTATTTTGGGAATTCTGAAAGGCTCATTTATTTCAGTCTTTCCTGATAAAGGGAGACTCTACTTCTGCAAAAGAAATTTTCATTTCAGCTGTAGTCTCATTCTTGAATATGCACTAATTCACCCCACTTTGTGAAACCAAAAGAAAAGTAGGGGACAAGTTAAAAGATACTCAGGTATCTAATGAACCATAACTACCATGCCCTCCACCAGACTTAGCCCAGTACAACTAGATGGTGCCCGGCTACCACCACTGACTACTCTGACAGGAATCACGGTAGAGGGTCCTGGACAGAGCTGGAGAAAAATGCAGAACAAAATTCTAACTCACAAAAAAACCAGACTTACTGGCCTGACAGAGACTCGAGAAACCCCAAGAATATGGCCCCTGGACACCCTTTTAGCTCAGTAATGAAGTCACTCCTGAGGTTCACCCTCCATCCAAAGATTAGACAGCCCCATAAAACAAAACGAGACTAAAGGGGCACACCAGCACAGGGCAAGGACTAGAAGGTAGGAGGGGACAGGAAAGCTGGTAATAGGGAACTCAAGGTTGAGAAGGGAGAGTGTTGACATGTCGTGGGGTTGTTAACCAATGTCGTGAAACAATAATATGTGTAATAACTGTTTAATGACAAGCTAGTTCCGTAAACTTCCACCTAAAGTATAATTGAAAAAAAAAGATACTCAGATATGTAAACAGAGTCCTTTTACTTAGACTTACTTTATGAACTAGGTTAAACTGTTCTTCCCTTCAAGGGGAAATACAATTTAATAAGAATGGGTATAAAATAAAGAGGAAGTTGACATATTTAATACAGGATTTAGAACCCTGATACAGAAATAACACATTTTTTCTTAGGTATTATGGCATCTTCAGACTGAAACCTTAGTCCCATGTATACAGATTCGTGGTCTGTCTCTAGTAAAATTAATTCCTTAAAGGACTTGATTTTTTTGGAAGTAAAGTAAGCACAGGTTCAGAATAGAATTCCCCCAAGTTCCATATAAGTAAAGACCTACAGTTAACATTTCTCTCTTTCATATATACTAATACTTTCTAAACTAAACATTTTTGTTTTGAACTTAATTTCAGATTGCAAGTGAAACTCCTTTAGATGTTGTAAGTATTAGTCTTTCTTTCCCCTACCATTCAGAATATTTTATTTGGCATTTGGGAAGTAGACTAAACAATATTGAAAGATCTCTTCCATTTGCATGGTAAACTTTTCTAAGTCCAGTGATTCTGGCCAGCACGGCATTTTTTTTGAGATTCACTATCTATAAAGTAACCTTCCTTTACCTAGAAATTTGAAAAGTAAATTTTCTTTGCTCTCATTAAAACTGAAGCTGTTTTCTATAGCCCTGGGAACAAAGATAGTGACAGAAATCATGGATATGGGGCTCAAGGGTTGCTTACTTGGTGGCAGTTAAATAACATTTCCTCCAAGCTCTTAATCTGTGGTCCTTATCACACTATTAAGATGGTCCTGTTCTATAAGCTTGCTGAGTTAGTTTTTACAATGGTGTAGGATTTTTTCATACCTATTCGATTATCAGTTTATACTCTAAAATGGATTTGAACTTGGGGAAGGGGAATAATTAGTATATCTAAAAGTACCATGTCTCTTAGGGGTAGTGAGTTTATGTTAATAGGGGAGGAACAACTCAGAAAACAAGGGTGAGAACGGTTGCACAACTTGAATAATGCAATCAGTGTCACTGAATTGTACGTGAAGAAACTGTTGAATTGGTGTATGTTTTGCTGTCTGTATTTTCAACAACAACAAAATAAATACAATAAAAATAAAAGCTCCGTTTCTGACATTTAAAACGCCTCTTTTTTAGTTAATGGAAACTTCGGGGACAGACATGCTGAATGATTCGGACAATAGAGCGACAATAAGCCCTTTACACTTGGCTGTGAGTACTGCCTTCGTAGCCAACTTGATGGCTGGTTTACAAACACAATCTAATGTTCATTCAAACTAGTACCCTGAACTTTTGTTCTATAATATTTACGATGGAATTAAAACTTATAAAACTTCTTCGTTTCAGAGATTTCTTTAGTGCACTGTTTTTGTGTTTTTTAAGGGCCTACGCTAAGAGAGAGACTATACCTGTGACAATGAATTTAAAAATGAACTGCCCTAGTAGAATGGCTTCTAACTTGCTAAGCAGATGGTATAAGCAATTTCTGTGCTATCTCTACAACTTTTGGCTTACTTTGTGATCTTGAGACACTAGATATATGCTCACTGATCCTTAGATTGTACATACTATAGCATTTGGCTGTATGATCTGTAATGTGCCTTTTAGGTTAAGATTCCTCTGAATTTTTCACTGGAAGGTCAATCAGTAAGAGAAGGAAGGTTAGGAGAGAGTGTGACAATTCCTTAAATTATATATGAGAATGAATTGCGTTTGAAATTTTCAGCAGAGCCCAAATATTTGTTTGGAGTCCTGGTGGCACAGTGGTTAAGCGCTCAGCTGCTAATCAAAAGGTTGGCCATTCAGATCTACCAGCTGCTCCTTGGGAACCCTATGGGATAGGTCGTCTCTGTCCTGTAGGGTCACTATGAGTCAGAATCGACTGACAGCAACAGGTTTGGTTATTTTTTTATTCTTAAATTTAGGAGTCCCTGGGTAGTGCAAACAGGTAAGCACTCAACTGGTAGCTGAAAGTTTGGCGGTTCAAACCCACCCAGAGGCACCTCGGACGATGCCTGGCTATCTGCTTTCAAAAGATTACAGCCTCAAAAACCCTATGGAGGGAGCAATTCTGTTCTGCACGCATGGGGTCACCTGAATTGGAATTGACTCAACAGCAACTGACAATAACATACTTAAGTTAACGTGCTGCACTTGAGTTCCATGATCCATTTAGTTGTTTCTTATCACCTGTACTGTTACTTTTTACCTTAACATTCTCCTTGCAGATGTTCTGACACTTTGACACAATGACATTTAATTTTCTGCTATCTTCTGCTCCCTTTCTCCCAGCTAGTACTTCTGTCATGTTCTCAGTAACTAAGAAGGTATGCTGAAGCCTCTATTTCCTTGCCCTTTGAGTCCTTGGAAACCTATCACCCCTTTCAGGCTGGAGGAAATAGTCATTTTTCTATTAGTGCTAAGAAATTAAGTCTTAGCAGATGACTAGGCAATTCTTGCATTGGCGTCATTGTTCTCATCATAATAGCACTGTCATTTGTTAAGCACTTACTAGCTGCCAGACTAAGTATTTTGCCAAGTCTTTGAGTGCACTGTCTCAAAAACTCTAGGAAGGTTAAGTAGTTTACAGATAAGGGATTGTAACTTCAGAGAAGTTAAATAACTTGTCTAAAATCTGACAGCTATGAAATGGCAGGGCTCAGTCTCTCAGGTTCCAAAGCACTGTTGTTTTCCTGAGCATTTCCAACAATACTAGGTCCTCAAATTGTTCTGTCAGATAGTATTGCATGATCAAATAAGTTTGGAAATGCTTCTGTTTCCCCCTCTTGGAGATTCAATATCCATTGCCGTGGAGTTGATTCTGACTCATAGTGATCGTATAGGACAGAGTAGAGCTGCTCTTTAGGGTTTCCAGGGAGCAGCTGATGGATTTGAACTGCCAACCTTTTGGTTAGCAGCCGAGCTCTTAACCACTGCACCACCAGGGCTCTGGAGAGTCAGTAAATATCAGCATGTTAAAGGCTCCAAAAAGTCTTGCAATCTGTAGGGCTCTCTTACTAACTTAATTTTTAAAATGGTAAGATGATAGTTTATTTAGAATATTTATGTTTATGTCCTTCTCCCCACTCCATTGCCCCCCAGTTTGGCAGGTTTCCTTCTTTGCACGTACAAGTTAACAATGTACTCTACATTGGAATAGTATTTTTAAGTTGAAATGGAAACAGTTTTTTGATTTAGCAGGTAGACTCCGTGAACTGTGATTATGCCACCACTTTTCGTTTTGTGTCTATCCCAAAATTACTTGGAGTGATTTTCCTTTCAAACTCCCCCATCCAGGATAACTTGGTGCAGTGAAAACACACTGGTCTAGGGCTCAACGAACATGATATTGACTCCTGGCTTCACACGACTTACTAGGCATGCAGGTTCCTGCCCTCAGCAGGTTCCAACTTTCAGTCCTTTACAAGGATATTATGAGGGGAAGAACCCTCTGACAAATCATTGTGGCTCCTAGTCATCCTTCTTTTTCTCCTCATCATCTTCATCTTTGTCATCGTCATCATCTTGCATCTTCTATTTTCTGATACACCATGTTTCTCAAAGCTCATTCTTTTAGTAGCTTAATCTCATTGATCTGATTTTGAGGAACAAGATTAGATGTGATCCTGGGACAGTGCAGTTCACCGATCTACAGTCACTTTAAACTTGGAGATAGTCAAGCATATGTCCTACACAGAAGTATCAGAGATCAGTAAGGCCCAGAGCAACTTCATGTGTTGTTGGTACTTTCTGACATTTTCCACAAGAAATAGGTTTAGAACTCTTTGATGTAGTATAGAGCCCTCTTCTAGCTAAGTTACTTTTTTTTCAGATTAGAAGGAAGTGAGAGCTCAAGTACAGTAGAATTTTACAGGTTTTTCACTTTACAGTGAAAAGTTCTCATGTGATAATTTACCGACCTAGTAAGCCGTAAGTCAGGATGGTATCAGAAAATGACTGGTGAAGGTCCCTTAGCTGCAAAGTAGTGGTATGAGTAAACTAGATAAAATGTTCCATTTCATACTGAGGCTGTGTCTTGTAATTACTTTGTCCTGCAAGTAATAGATGTTCAGTTGACATGCTGGTTGTTAAGAATAAATCATCTGGAAAACCCCTTATCAGACCGTAAAGCAGTAGGCTTCAGTCTGACAGATCTTCAGATCTTCTTGCTATCTTGTGCAGCTAGCACAACGCCTGGTACATGGCAGATATTTAAGCAAGTCTCATCCCAAGTATTTTGGTGCTGAAGGAAGGTTTATTTTTGAGATATAGCATCTTATGGAGTGGGTGCAGTTGCTTTAATTTAAGAAGTCAGAAGACTAGAGCACTGTTGCTGCTTTTGGACTTAGAATCAAAGCCATAATTGAATCCATGTCACACATCTGTTAAATATCTGCCATGGACCATGCATTTGCATATTCATTAAAAGATCATCTGTCATCTGAGCTTTTATTATTTGCAAAATAGCCATTCGCTAATCCTGTAGCCTACTATGCTGACAGTTAGAAAAATCTATAGTTAACTTTCTGAATTCCCAATACAGAAATTTTGGATTATGTCCATAATAATAATGTGAAGACAAATGTACTACTTCTTTTATACTTTCTAAAGTATTTGGTCTAAGTCACTCTAGATATGCATTTTTTTAATTTACATTTTTATTTTCTTTCTAGGCCTATCATGGTCACCATCAAGCCCTGGAAGTGCTGGTACAGTCTTTGTTAGATCTTGATGTGAGAAATAATAGTGGAAGAACACCCTTGGATCTTGCAGCGTTTAAGGGCCATGTTGAATGTGTGGATGTACTTATTAATCAGGGAGCTTCAATCTTAGTAAAAGATTACATTTTAAAGAGAACACCTATACATGCTGCAGGTATACCAAATATTATGCCTGATTTATCACTTTTCACCTAATTTTCTTTTCTTTTTCAATTTGTAGAATATATTACTCCTGTTAATTGTCCTAACAATGTTGTTAACTTGAAATGGTAGAATGATTGTATTCTTAGGGAAAAAGTCAACAGAAGAATTATAATCGCTTAAAAAAATCATTATCTGCTTTAGAAACTGGGTTTATATAATACTCTTCTGAGATACTTTATCAACAAAATAATGCAGTATGTTTTCACTTTCTGATAGAAGTTGTTTTAGATTGCATTATGCTTTCATTTAGCAATTGGTGTACATTATGACTTATTTGTATCAGTGTGCACTGCATTAAACATTTTTTAAGACAAGATTTAAGGGCACCCACATTGTTCGAGACCTCCTCCATGATGTTGATTTTGTTGGTGGTGTAGATGTGTGCAAAGATCTGTAACCAACTCGTAATGACTTGATACTAGTTGTGTGTCTCTAGCAGATGCGGACTCACAGCCATGCTGTGGGAATTACTACTAGCAGTGAAATGAACACTAAACAGTTCTCATCTAAAATAACCAGAACTACTAGAATGTAAGAAATCCTGACAAAGTATTCTCTCATCCCAATAAGGCTATCTTTATATGATTGGAGTCATTTAGCTTAGTCTGTTTGTGCAGAGTGATTCTGAAGAACACATTTCAATATAGGTCTTGGACTTTGCTTCTAGTCCCACTGTTATCCCAGAGCAGCCTTTTAGAAACTATCAGATATTCAAGAGCCCAGAGACAAATTTAATAATAGATTAATGAATGTATACATATAAACTGCTATATGGTATGAATAAGAGTTCAAAATGCTATTATTTTCTATTATCCTGAAAAAGAGTGAAGTTATATATCAGTCTGCAACTAGAAAAATAATATTGTAGCCACAGATCATTTGCAGAACTAATTGAGGGCTTTCGTGGAGTGTTTGCACTCTTTTTGTTGTTGTTGCTGAGAAAATACACAGCAGAAAATATATTAATTCAACGATTTCTGCATATACAATTCAGTGACATTGATTACATTCTTCAAGTTGTGCAACCATTCTCACCCTCCTTTTCAGAATTGTTCTTAAGAGAGTATAATGCTCAAGGCAGACATTCTTTACCAATTAAGCTAAACTGTCGTTTGGATTAAAGAAGACTTTGGGGATATTTGACTGCACTCTTCACAAATAAATATTGAACCAAGCCGCTAGCCAGTGCCTTAGAAAGGTTAACCAGTGCTGTACAGACCAACACAACTCTTACCCATGGAAAGAGTTATAGGTTACTGTTAGCACCTGCCTTTCAATAAATGCAGGCCTTGGTTCTATAGATGCATTTCAAATTTGGAATTCTACTAAGTGTCATCTCATTACTCCTGTGTCACGAAAAAATCACTGGGATTGTTTCTGGAGGTTAAGCAGTTTTTTTCCCACAGTGATATCTTGAGCTTAGATGACACAAAAACTTATCAGTAGCTGCTGTGCACTTAGTGTAAGTGAATTGATAAAAAATAATAATAATAATGAGCCAAACACAACCTCCCTGAACCATCCCTAAGTGGTGTGACACTGTTGCTGATTACTAAGTTGCTGGCAGAGTGCAGCATACAGATAGGGAGAAAAGGGTGATTTTGAGCCACAACTCTTAGTAACTTTTAGAATTTAATATAGCTGTTAGAAAGTATTGTAGCGTATTAGGCATCTAGCATGCTTTCACTAGTATTGTCATCTTTTAGGAAGACTAGTGATACACATTTCTTTTTACATCATTATGTAGCTTATATATATATTTCTTTAAATTTCAAACATTATTATACTTAATGGGTGGGACCTAAATTTTACAGAGGATGTAACTTAAAAGCTTACTGTTTTCTTTGGGCCACTTCTGTTTGTACCATTGCTTTATGCATGTCGATATATAAATGCATTCTTTAGATATATCATTTTTTCTTCTATTGTGTATGTGTCAATGTGTCATTTAGGTTTTTTTTTTTCCCAGCTATAAGTAACAGAGTATTCAACTAAAAGTGGCTTAAATGGCAGGGGTTTAGTCTCTCAAAGAAAATGTCCAGAGATGAGACACACAGTTCCAGGGTTAGATGATTCAGAAATGGTATCAGAGCTCTGGATCGGATACTCTTTTATTTGCCTGTCTTTGCACTCGTGTTGCAGTATGGCTGCTGCTGCTTTACAGGGTCACATCCAGAAGCAGCAAAGAAGACGGGATTTTCATTGACAGGGATAAAAATATTTCCCAGAAACTCTCCTAACATCTTACAGTCTCAGTGGTCAGAACTGGATCATGTGTTCACCTTGAAACCAGTTGCTGGCAAAGGGGAATGAGGCCTCTACAATTAGCTTGGTCTAATCATGATTTCATCCCTAGGGCTGGAGCCCCGACCACCGTTCTTGACCACATTGTCACCACCAGAGAGCTAAATAAAGTGAGCGTTCTATTAGCAAGTTAGATGATGAGGAATGGCTGCTGGGTAGGCAGTCTATGCGCCTGCTGTGACGTACCATGAGAAATTTATATATATTCAGCTTTGTCAACAAAGACAGTAGAAAGTTTCTTTGATGTGCCTATGAATTTTCTTTCTTGAATATTAAATTCAGTGAAACTCTCCAAAAATTATATCCTAGAAAAATGTGCTTGAAGATGGACGCTTTCTAGCTTATCATTATTAAAAAATTTTAATTGCATTTTACAGCAACAAATGGTCATTCAGAATGCTTGCGGCTATTAATAGGAAATGCAGAACCACAGAATGCAGTAGATATTCAAGATGGAAATGGACAGTAAGTTTTAATAATTTTTAAATTATTTTTAAGATGTTTGTTGATCTTCATACTTTTGCCTCTGTAATAGTGAAATTTGTCATAGAATGTAACTGAGTATTATTATATATAGTTTTTGATTTAAATATACTTTAAGGTTGCATCACAAAATGACATATTTAGAAAATAGGCATGACACTGTTCGTTACTCATAGAATGAACTCAGTAAGCAGTAGCACCGAACCTCTTTTGTTGCTCAGGACTCCTCTGATGCTGTCTGTTCTCAATGGGCACACGGACTGTGTTTACTCACTGCTGAACAAAGGAGCAAATGTAGATGCCAAAGACAAATGGGGAAGGACAGCATTGCATAGAGGGGTAAGCGGAAACATTCCCATTGCCTTTTGAGAAGCTTTTATGACCTCATATTACCTTGAACTGAACTAGGATGTGTTTAGTTTTCTTCATTAAATTTTTACCACATAATCTTTACTGGGTTTTTTTTCTCTTCTTTTTGTTGTGTTTTAGTAAATTTTAATTTTTGAGCCCAAATTTTGAACAACTACAAAGCACAAATTAATCCGGGGAACAATGATGTTGGCACAAAATTTCTAAAATACTGAGTAGTTGACATGTAGCACCCACCATAATATATTTGACTGCATGCAAATTGTTTTTCTTTCAGGCAGTTACAGGCCATGAAGAATGTGTAGATGCATTACTTCAACATGGTGCTAAGTGTTTACTTCGGGATAGCAGGGGGCGGACGCCAGTACACTTGTCAGCTGCTTGTGGACACATTGGTGTTCTTGGAGCCCTTTTGCAGTCAGCAGCATCTATGGATGCAAATCCAGCCATAGTAGACAATCATGGATATACGGCACTTCACTGGGCTTGCTACAACGGTTAAGTATACAGATACAAACCTGCAATAAATGCCTATTATGTACCAAGCAGAGACAGCTAACTATAATGCATATTAATTGAGATATTAATGAGAATGACGTGTTCATAAGGCAGTCTTAAAGTTCAAGATTAATGGGAAGCCTAGGAATAATCTATGTGTAATTATGTCTCACTCCTGTCCTTTGTCATGCTAAAGCTAAGACACTGCTGTCAAAGACCCTTAAGCCCTGACTAAGTCTGACATTTTTCTTACACCTTTGCTTCAACAAGTATTTTTTCATTTTTAAGAAGCTTTTGTAACATTTATTATTTCCAGTGCTTTTTATATGTTTGTATTGTGATTGTCTTTTTTACTTTCTGAATGCAGTTGTACTAGGAAAAAAGACAAGGGAGAAATGATGAAATGCATCACAATCTAAACTGAAATCTGTGTGTTTTCTGAGCACATCACAAGATAAAACCCTTATGTCAACATTGGCATTCATACTCAGTGTTTTAAAGGAATAAAATCTTAACAGATCATAGAAGTAGAAACTTTCATGGGTTAACTTTACTACATGATTAGAGCAGAATTATTTTTAGCTTCCTAGAGGTTCACAGTCATATTTATTCTTTTTAGTTAGACTCACAAAAGATCATTCAGGAAAACATAAATATGTTTAAGGTATAATGCAGTTGGGCTTATGAGATGGTCATTAATTAAAATAATTTAAGTAATAAAGTGTGTTGAGATATGTTAATTTTTTTTTTCCTTGCATAGGGCCATAGATTTGATCATCTTAGAAAACTCTCTCCAGGTACATTACATGCAGTGTAAGCATCAGTCCTGTCAACATTTGGGCCTAGGGCTTTAGGAGGGAAAGGAGGTTTTTTTAATTTGTTTTGAATTTCAGTGTTGAATTAAGGTTAATGTCACTTGTGACAGCCGTCTAGAAAACTGTAGTTCACAGTTCTAACAAATTTCCCTCAAAATGTAGAGAAAATATAAATTTCCCCTTTATATAAATATCCACTTGATAAAAAATACAGTATTGTTCTAAAATTCAGCTGAATGGCTTGTCAGAGTTGAGGTTTTCTGTCTTTCTGTAATATGCTGCTTAATGGTTCTTTCACTGGGAGCCATTCTGACAGATGATGGTGGGTTTTAGTGAAGAAGGAGAAATCTGAATCTTGTCATACACAAAAAAAAACCAAACCAAACCTGTTGCCGTCGAGTCGATTCTGACTCAGTGTGACCCTATAGGACAGAGTAGAACTGTCCCATAAATATTTCCATATGTACTTTCTAGATACAATATTTTTATTTTCGTATTAATCCTTGTGCCAGAGTTGAGAGATCTACTCTTTTGCTGTGAAAAAGTTTTGGGCTGTTCTTTAGGATGCTTCTGTGATTACTGTTGATTATCTACTCTGAGTACTCTGATGGTACCACAGAAAGCTTGGGTAGTTTAATGTATTGCTAATTCGAAAGCTTAGTTTAGTTTAGTTTCATTTTTACTACCTCAGATCCTTAGCCAGAACAGTTTTGAAAACTGTAAATTGTAACCTTTGGGTTTTGACTTCTCTTTTCATTTTTTTAACTCACTAGAGTTGGTATTTAATGACTGTAGTGAAGTGGCCAAAGAATGGTCCTGAGTCATAGAAGGTACTGTATTTTGCCACTGGAAGCTGGTTTGTTTTTATGCTGTAGTTGACATTTTACAAATACAAAGAATACCTGAACCATCTAAAAGCATCCATAGATGTGAATTTTATTTATTTAAGAAGTCAATGAGATAAAACTATTCAGAAGCAAAAACGTGTATTCTTTTTTTTTTAATGTATCAGTGAGAATTAGCCATTCAAAATTCAGACAGTAATGATATTTTTCTTCCAACAAGGCAGATCATTTTGTTGTAAATATACTGCTGTACTATTCTTCAGAGAGTTGCTCTATTTTAACATTTCCTGTCAGGTCTATATGGAGATCACTGTTTCCCTAAAGTTGAATTCCTACTCTATCACTGCTGAATTTAGACTCTCTAAGCACGTTTTGTACAAGAGACAGAATTTTGCATGAACTGCATGCCTGGTTGCCATTTAAAGATCAACAGATGTGTCTCATTTCCAGACCATAGCAAAATTGTGATGATTCTGAATTGATCTGGAAAGAATTAAACATACGTTGACTGTGTGCAATAAGGGACCATAGAGGTAGTCTAAAATTAATACCATATTTATAGAGAAAAGCCTATTTTATAATTTGGCATTCTGAGAGTAAAATGATTTTACTTTTTGACTAGTAATTATTGTATGGCTGGAAAGAAAATGGGAAGCACTCCAACAGAACAGAGCAACCTTACTCTCAAAATGGAATTATGGCCAGGTTTTAGAAAAGAACTGGCTATACATACTAAACTTTAAAGTTCAAAATTTCAGTTTATGTAAGCAATCATAGAACTTGAGTACTTACATTATCTCATTTGTTCCTTTTTTAAATTTATCAATTTTTCTGAAGCTTTAAGCATCCTGAGACTATCCCTCTGAAACATGAGACGAGACCAACTTTATCATTCTGTCTTTTGTAAACTAGGAGACAAAGTGATGAGACTGTCAGCATCTTATCACCCAGTAATGATTGCTGGAGGCAACCAAGAGTCCCAAGACTCCCTTTTGTCAGTCTGCACTCTACTAAGACAGTGGTTCTCAAATCATTAGGTCTCTGGACCCCTTTACACTCTTAATTTACTGTGAAGCCCAAAGAGCTTTCATGTAATGTCAGTATAGCTATTGATATTAACTGTGGAGCCCTGGTGGTGCAGTGGTTAAGAGCTACAGCTGCTAACCAAAAGGTTGGCAGTTCGAATCCACCGACCGCTCCTTGGAAACCCCATGGGGCAGTTCTGCTCTGTCCTGTAGGGTCACTATGAGTCAGAATTGACTTGACAGCCATGGGTTTGGGTTTTACTATGTATTGATTTATTTGTAAATAACAATATTAGACCCATTGCATGTTAATATAGATAACATTCTTACGAAGACTAACGTTTGCCCCCCACTGTTTGTTTTTCTAAATGAGAAGAGTGGCAAATCTCTTTAATGGCTGGCCTGAGAAAAGGCAGTTGGATTTTCATATCTGCCTCTGCATTCAATCTTTTGTGATACCACAAAAATGGAAGGGTCGTAAATCAATATGGATAGCTTTGCAATGTTACTTTTTTGTAATGAGTTAACATTCAGAGAAATGTCATTAAAGCAGGATTTTTCATCCTCAGCTCTGTTGATATTATGGGCCAGATTCTTTGTTTTGAGGGGCTTTCCTGTACATTGCAAGATGTTTAGCAGCACCCCTGGCCTTTAGCCCTTAGATGCCAGTAGCAAATCACTTGTAATAAGCAATATTATCTCCATACATTATCAAATGTCCCCTGAGGGGAGAGGCAAGGTCACCTCCAATTGAGAACCACTGGATTAGACAAAACAACTGACAGAAGATGCGGCACAATTACAGGTTTTCTAAAAAAAAAAAAATTGTCCTGGTAAAAAGAATTATAGAATAAAGACTGAGTTGAACTATTGTTTGAGAATGTTAGCGTAATTTAAAAAGAAAAGGAAATATAGTATTTATTAGCCAAATATTAAACAATGAAAATAAATAAAGAGGCTATAGGTAAGAATCTTATTCATTCCTAAAGCAGATCCTAAGTGACAAATGGACTAACGGAAGCAACATTTTCTTTGCAGCAATTAGTACGTCAGCTGGGGTATTTTTACTAAAAGCCTGGCTTTGAACATTAGGTTAAGAAATTGTGAGGTTTTCAAAGTTCCTTTCTTTGAAGTGGCTATTAAAATTGTGAGACTTATGTCTGTTGGTAGTCAATGTACTTGACCTTGGGTCCTTGGGGGACTCAAACCTCCAGCCTTTCGGTTAGCAGCCGAGCACATTTGTGAGGCAATTTGTGGGACAATTTCCTAGAAATGATATTGCTGGGTTAGAGTCCCCACAGAGATGCCTCTGATGAAAGGCCTGGAGATCTACATCTGGAAAATCAGCCATTGAAAACCCCATGGAGCACAGTTCTACTCTGACACACGTGGCATCACCATGAGTCAGAATCAACTTGATGACAACTTTTCCCACAAATATGCTTGTAAAAACATACCAGGATATGTACTGGAATGTTTCATTACAACATTGTTAATAATATCACAAAGAAAAAAAAAAAACCCTAGCAATCACCTGGAAATCCATAATTAGAGAAATTAATTCATTATGATATATTCTGATATTAGGAAGTTCTTTGGAACATTCAAGTATAATGTGTCTGTCTATTATGGAAGAATATATACAATTGTGATATCACCCCAGTGTCCAGACCAGACCTTGAGTACCACTGTACAAGGAGAAAAAAAAAAAAAAAAAAAAAAAAAAAAAAACCATTGCCATTGAGTAGATTCCAACTTACAGTGACCCTATAGGACAGAGTAGAACTGCCCCAAAGGGTTTCTAAGGCTATAAATCTTTACAGAAGCAGACTGCGCATCTTTCTCTTGTGGAACAGCTGGTGGGTTCAAACCACCCTTTTGATTACCAGCTGAGCGCTTTAATCACTGCACTACCAGGGCTCACAAGGAAAATAGAAGGGTCTTAAATCAATACTGGACAACTTCACAATGTTATTTCTTTGTAATGAGCTAACATTCAAAGAGATGAAGCAGGGTTTTAAGTGAAAAACAAGTTGCAGAACAAAAAAATCCCATTTGTGTAAAAATAAAAAACCAAAGTATGTGTTTGTGTGCATGCAGTTAGTATGCTTAAAATTTCCTAGAATTATTAAGGTAACAGTGGTTACTAGTCTAGAGATTAGAACTGGGAGATAGGATCAGGGACTTGTACTTTTTTCCTTTAAGCCCTTCTATAGTATTTGAGATTTTTACCATTAACTTGTTACTGTAATCAGAAAGGAGCCCTGATGGCACAGTGGTTAAGAGCTAGACTACTAACCAAAAGATTGGCTGTTTGAATCCACCAGCTGCTCCATGGAAACCCTGTGGGGCAGTTCTACTCTGTCCCATGGTGTCACTATGAGTCCGAATCGACTTGACGGCAGTGGGTTTGGTGTTTTGTTTTTATTTTGGTAATCAGAAAATACATGTTTTTAAAATTACATTATGATACATAAAAATATCTAAAGTGCTGAACAGAAGATTTCAAAGGGTGACTCGAGAAGATAAAGTATTATAATGAAACGTGCAAAGACCCGGAGTTAGAAAACCAAAAGGGTAGAACACACTTGGCATTTCTCAAGCTGAAAGAACTGAAGAAAAATTCAAGCTTCAAGTTGCAGCATTGAAGGATTCTACAGGGAAAATATTGAATGACACAGGAAGCATCAAAAGAAGATGAAAGGTTACACAGAATCACTGTACCAAAAAGAACTGGACATTCAGCCATTTCAGGAGGTAGCGTATGATCAAGAACCAATGGTACTGAAGAAAGAAGTCCAAGCTGCACTGAAGGCATTGGTGAAAAACAAGCCTCTAGGAGTTGACGGAATACCGATTGAGATGTTTCAACAAACAGATACAGTGCTGGAGGTACTCACTCATCTGTGTCAAGAAATTTGAAAGACAGCTACCTGGCCAACTGACTGGAAGAGAGCCACATTGGTGCCCATTCCGAAGAAAGGTGATCCAACCGAATGGGGAAATTATTGAACAATATCATTAATATCACACGCAAGTAAAATTTTGCCGAAGGTCATTCAAAAGTGGCTGTAGCAGTACATCAACAGGGAACTGCCAGAAATTTAAGCCAGATTCAGAAGAGGACGCAGAACCAAGGATATCATTGCCGATGTCAGATGGATCCTGGCTGAAAGCAGAGAATACCAGAAAGATGTTTACTTGTGCTTTATTGACTATGCAAAGGCATATGACTGTGTGGATCATAACAAATTATGGATAACATTTCAAAGAATGGGAATTCCAGAACACTTAATTGTGCTCATGAGAAACCTGTACATAGACTAAGAAGCAGTTGTTCTAACTGAACAAGAAGATACTGCATGGTTTAAAGTCAGGAATGGTGTGCATCAGGCTTGTATCCTTTCATCATACTTACTCAATCTGTATGCTGAGCATATAATCAGAGAAGCTGGATTCTGAAGAACAGGGCATCAGGATTGGAGAAAGGCACATCAACAACCTGTAATATATGGATGACACAACCTTGCTTGCTGAAAGTGAAGAGGACTTGAAGCACTTACTGATGAAGATGTAAGACACAGCCTTCAGTGTGGTTTACACCTCAACATAAAACAAAAATCCTCACAACTGGACCAATAAGCAATATCATGATACAAACAGAGAAAATATTGAAGTTGTCAAGGATTTCATTTTACTTGGGTCTCCAATCAAAACCCATGGAAAGCAGGAGTCAAGAAATCAAATGTTATGTATTGCATTGGGCATATCTGCAGAAAACCTCTTTAAAGTGTTAAAAAGCGAAAGTGTCACTTTGAGGAATAAGGTGCTCCTCCTCCAAGCCATGGTATTTTCAGTTACCTCATATGCATGTGAAAGCTGAATGCTCCTAAAAATCTGATGTGTAATGGGTTCAATGCACTGGTTATTTTTAAGCCATGTAAAGCTTTTTCTTATTTCTGTGGGAATGTTTATGTGCATAGGATACTTCAATTTTTTTTTTTTTAAGTTTTATTTTAATATTTGACTTTGTTTTACCTATTTAGGTCATGAGACTTGTGTAGAACTTCTTTTAGAACAGGAAGTTTTCCAGAAAGTAGAAGGAAATGCTTTCAGTCCATTACATTGTGCTGTGTAAGTAAAGCCAGAACGAGTCGGATTTGGTATGGGTGTTTAAGAACTACTCCACTGCCATGAGTGATCACCTTGTTACTTTACACAGGATAAATGACAACGAAGGTGCTGCTGAGATGTTAATTGATGCATTAGGTGCCAGCAATGTGAACACAACTGATTCAAAAGGAAGGTAGGAGTTCAACTATGTACAAAAAAGTTTAATGGGGAAAAAATTTTTACTCACCTAGTATATGAGAATTTACATTAAAAAGTTGATTTTTATGTTTGCAAATATAAATAGTTACAAAATCTTAACTATTTTTGTATTAAAACAGCTTTCCATTTATGTTTTTTAGTCAGTCCTCTTGTATTTAAAACATAAAATGTAAGATTTCCCATTTTTTTTAAGAAGTATGTTTGTTACTCAAAGATTTTTGTTTATAAAGTTAACTGTTTTCTAAATAGGAATAAAGGCTAGAAGAGAGTCTGTCAGTTGTAGTAGGTAGCAGTATTTGGGTCAAGATTTATTTCTTTCAAAATTTCTTTTAATGATACAGTGTTTTAGCAATTTTATAATTTGTCTTTATACTGGTTCTAGTTTAATTAAGGCTTTATATATTATCAGAAGTACTAATTTCTTTGACAGAAATTAGTAAGCTCCATTAAGCCTGTTTGTATCCAGGCAGTGCTTTTATAGGCTGATATGTAAACTCTTCAGATTTAGTCATATGTTTCAGTTTCTCTGTATTGCAGAACTCCCCTCCATGCGGCCGCCTTCACAGACCATGTAGAATGTTTACAGCTGCTGCTGAGCCATAATGCTCAAGTCAACTCTGTGGACTCCTCTGGAAAAACGCCTCTTATGATGGCTGCAGAAAATGGACAAACAAATACAGTTGGTAAAGAAACTTATTTAAGGATTTTATTCTTCTAAGCTTCTATATCGCTTATGTATAGCTTAGATCCTTAGTTGTCTAACTTGTAATTCATTGCATTTTTTACTAGGTGTATCTCACCACTCCTGAGATTTCAAACCATTCACCTGCCTACAACCCACATTTCATTTAAGGCCACAGTGTTTTCATTTGTCCTTACTAATTGACTAGTCTGCTTTAGCAAGGCAATGTTGCGTAGTGGTTACGAATACTGGCTCTTGAGTCAGACTGCCTGAATGTGAGTCCTAGATCTGCCAGCTAAGTAACCTTATTGCTTAGTTTCTTGATTCGTAATGTGAAAAAAATAATAGTAACTACTTTGTAGGGTTGTTGTGAGGGTTACATAAGTTAATCTAAACTCAGAGCACTTAAAACAATATTAAACGTTTAGTATGCACTCACAAAATAAATGTTATTGTTAGTGTGTCTGTGACTTACACAACAATATAATTGTTCTGTGTAATTATCTGATAAAATAGTATGTACCTTATATATTAACTATATTCTTCTTTTACTTAAGTTTTTGCTAGAGGGATATTTTTGCTTTGTATCTTCATTTCTCTACAGTGAGTTATTGGTAATCTAAGAAACAAGTTCGTAAACCTAAGAATTGATGCACTTTTTCCTCCCAGAGATGCTGGTTAGCAGTGCTAGTGCAGATCTGACTTTACAAGATAACAGTAAAAACACCGCCCTCCATTTAGCTTGCAGCAAGGTATGTACACGTTTTAAGGACATATTTTTATAATTAATGTAAACAGTGGCATTGTAAAGTTTTTCCACTTAAACTAAAATGAACAAAGCTAGGGACCAGACATCTCATGATCTCTGGCATTCGGTTTCTGGAGCAAAACTATTGACTTGTTAGGCACCATGGTGTGTGAAAGTCTCTAGTAAACCAAATTGGTTTCAAACACACGCCTAAATACAAATTAATGTCTTTCTTCGATCTTAATTCTTCTTGTCCTCTTCCCCTACTCCCACCACCGACACTTATTTGGGCAAATACTTAAGGCATTAATCAAGAGGTTTCATGGCACGTGTATGTGTGGTGTTGTACATATTGTATGGAATAGGGTTGGGGTGTGTTAACAAAAAAAAACCGGTTGCCATCGAGTCAATTCCGACTCATAGCAACCCTATAGGACAGAGTAGACCTGCCCCATAGGGTTTCCAAGGAGTGGCCGGTGGGTTTGAACTGCCGACCTTTTGGTCGGCAGCCATAGCTCTTATCCACCACGTCACCAGGGCCCCTGGGTTGTGTTCAGCATATAAAATTATTTCTAATGGTGTCCAAGTTTTTAAGAGTTACTTACCATAATTTTAGGGTCATGAAACTAGTGCCTTGTTAATACTGGAGAAGATAACAGATAGAAACCTCATCAATGCAACCAATGCAGCCTTGCAAACGTGAGTACTTCCAGTGTCTTAATGTAAACGTTATAACCTGTAATTATAAAAATGATAAGTAGTTTGGTTTTTTTAACATGTGACTGTTGGAATTTGTCTCATTAATCACAGAAGCAGTTATTATAAAGAACAGTTTTTACAGCTGACAAAACTCATTTCTAAAATTGTCACAATTAAAAGGCATATTACTAAAAAGGCTTTTAAACGGAAACTTTTAGAACATTGAAAACTGTGTGTTTTTTTCTCAATTCATTTACTCACATAATTGTCTGAAGGAAAGTAGTACTATTCTGTGTATTTTATGGAAAACAGCTGAAATAGTCCATTATTTTGACGTTAACAGTAAATGAGGTAAGAAGCCTCATAAGTGTGTAAACTAATGAGATTTAAGAAAGAATCAAGTTCAATTAGTCAACCTCGTTTCTTTAAAAAGAAACAAGAATGCAGTTTGGTTAGTTGGTAATATATTTTAAAACACTAAGTCTTAGGTGGCAAAATAACAGAAGAGTTTGGTGATAGTGGGAGTTTGCTAGTGGGGTGAGAGGCTAAGCTTATATGCATTGATGAGGAGCAGAAGTGCCCTGCACAGAAGTTCTGCCTCCCTCCCCTTATCGTCATTGCTGTTAGGACTAAATGCCTCAAGTTTGGATCTCTGGGGCTTCACAGCCTGGCAAAAATGGTCTTTGACAGCCAGGTGTGTGCATATGTGCATGTGTGTACACAGTCATGTATATACATATGATTTTTTCCCCCCAGACCTCTGCATGTTGCTGCCCGAAATGGGCTAACCATGGTGGTTCAGGAACTTCTGGGGAAAGGAGCAAGTGTGCTTGCAGTAGATGAAAATGGTGAGTAGGTTTGGTGTTCTTTTTCCTTAATGTCTGTCTCTTATTAGAAGCTTCTGTCTTTTGATGATCCACATTTGAAGTGAACTTGTATATTTTTTATTGGTCAAAGAAGAAGGCTGACGTTAATTTTGAATTGGACTTTCTTTTTGGCAAAGGGAGTGGGGGCAAGAGAAACAGGAAAAGTCTGTCTGACAGATGAACAGATGGACTTAAGAATTCTGATATCATCTATTCATCCAGAGTTAGTATTTACTCTTTACCACCTTTGTTGATCTTAGTAGCCAAGGAGTTTGTTCTTTCCATAAATATTTGTCAAGGCCCTACTTAAGTGTCATATTCTTAAATATGTTATCTAAAGCCAGTCCTTCCACTCATGCTCCAGGTCCTGTCCCCTTTTACCTACTTGAGAGTATCACTTTAGCAATTCTCCCCTTTTGTGTTCTGCAGTAACAGTTTTTGCTCTCTTCCTAGATTACTCCCATCAGTATATAAACATTATTTCTCTTAACTTAAAAAAAAAACTTTTTTTAATCCTGCTACCCCTGCCAGCTACTGCCATATTTCTCTGTTACCCTTTGCAGCAAAACTTCTCAAGAGTTGGCTCTACTTGCTGTCTCCAATTCTTTTTCTTTCATTCTCTCTTCACTCCTCTCTAGTCAGGAATTTGCCCTCACCATTCTGCAAAACTGTTCTCACCGAGATCACCAATGACCTTCATGATGCTAAGAGTCAATTTTTAGTACATTTCTTCATTCTCGTCTTACTTATCATCATTACTGGGCACAACTGATTACTGATTCCTTCTCCTTGTTTGATATATTTTCTTTACTTGGCTTTCAGGACCTTACACTTTCTTGGTTTTCCTCCTACATTACTAGTTATTCCTTCTCAATTTCTCTGCAAAGTTTCTCCCTTTCCGCCCCAACTTCTTAATAATATTGGAGGGCCCTAATACTCAGTCCTTGGTTCTTTTGCTCTCCCTGTCTGCACTCCCTACGTGATGCTCTCCAGTCCCTTGGTTCTAAATACCACTTATATGCTGAGAATTCAATTTTATATCTCTAGTCCAGACCTCTCACGATCTCCAGACTTACATCTCCAGCTGCCTAATTGATGTGGACATCTGATAAACAGCTCAAACCTATCATTCCTGACTGAACTACTGACACTTTCTCTTATCGTCCCCCAACGTCACCCCCCAGACCTGCTATTCCCTACTGATCCCAGTTGATGGCAGTTCCCATCCTTGTAGTTGCTCAGGCCAAAAACCTTAGAGTCATCCTTGACTCCTCTCTCTCACAGCCTGTGTACGATCCATTAACATGTACTATTGATTCCACCTCCAGAATATATCCAAATTTTGCCCACTCTTTTCTACTCTGCTGCTACCATCCTGGCCTGGATCCTTCTAAAATATGTGGGAACATATTACTCCTCTGAATCTCAGGTCATTCATGGTTTTTATAATGAACTACAAATAAGCTCCTACATGATCTGACCTACCCTGTTACCCCTCTGACCTCATCTTCTACTCTTCTCCCCTCTTTCCAGTCTGCCATACCAGCCCCTACACACCAGGAATGTGTGTGCATTGTGACCTTTGTTCTGGCTATTTCTTCTGCCTGGAACATTCTGCCCTCGAGTATTCTTTGATGACATCCTTCACCTGTTTCAAATCTTAGCTCAAGTTTCATTTTCTTGATGAACTATCCTGACTACCCTGTTTATACCACAACATGCTGTGTACCCCTACCACAGCATTCTCGGTCCTTGTTAACCTGCTGTACTCTTTCTTTTTTCCATAGAGCTTATCTAACATATATAATTTACCTTTTTTTATTATGTTTTTATGTCTCCCTCACTAGAATAAATATAAGCTTCATGAGAGAAGTGATCTTTATCAGTTGTACTAGAGTGCCTGGTATATATTGGGGGCTCAGTGAGTGAGTGTTGAGTGCATGATAATGCCAAGCACTTTGCTAAGTTCTGAGGATACAATTAAAAATAAGACATAGCCCACTCTCTTGAATGGAGATGAGTATAAATGGGCAGTTATGATGTACTTGAAGTAGTTCGTTTGGGGTAAAACTAGAATGCTGTGAGAGGGTCTTCAAATCCTGTCTTGCATGAACAGGGAAGACATCCCAACAAAAGGTGACTTCTAAACCAAAATCCAATGGACGATTAGAAAATGGAGGCAGAACTTTCTGAATAGAAAGAATGGCATGTTAAGAGACATAACGTGGGGCGGGGGGAGGGGTGCAAATACTGAGTTAGGCCAGAGTCCCTTCAGTCAAGTGCCTGTAGATCTCTGCATTAGGAAAATAGCAGTTAGTCTGAAGGGGAGCAAGACTAGAACAGGGAAAGGAATTAAGTTACAGGTGAGAGAAGATGGTAGCCAGAATTAAGGTTGAAGCCTTGGGATGAAAAGATGTACATGGTTTCTAGAGATCTTAAGACAGTAGACTTGGTGATGGAGTTCTGAGGTAGGGAAGGTGAGGAAGGAAATTACACATCCTCTAACTTGAAGAGCTGTATGAATGAAGTCGCTCCCACTGATTGAGACAGGGAACGTAGGAGGAATTGGGTTCATCTAGGGGACATGCAAAAAGTGCAGTAGAGTATCCAAGTAGGCAATTGCATAGGTGGATCTGGAGCCCAAAAGCAAGTTCTGGGCTGAACCTAGATATAGAAATCATCAGCATGTGTATATGGTCAGTGAAATCCATAGAGGTGGCTGATACCACCCAGTAAAACAAGTTCAGACTCATCTAGGTTTAAAATAAACTTAGTCAGTTACATTTCTGGAAATACAGCTAACCCATATAAGATATTTGGCCACATAGTGAGACTGAATCAATAGTTGATACCTGCTGATATGCAAGTCTGTGTTGATTGTTTTCAAGATTTTATGTATTTGTTTTAGTCCTTGTAAAAATGGAAGGAATGATAAAATTAGACCATAATGATTGCTAAGATTTAAAAAAAACAACAACAGAAAATGACAAATGTTGAGGATGTGGGGGAAATTGGAATGTTTATCCACTGCTGGTGGACATGCAAAATGGTACAGCCGTTGTGGCAAAGAGTGTGGCCACTAACACTGAAAATAGACCTACCATTTGACCCAGCAATTCCACTCCTAGGTATACACCCGAAAGACTTGAAAGCAGAGACTCAGAGACTTGGACACCAATGTTCATTATAGTATGAGTCACAATAGCCAAAAGGTAGAAACCACCTAATGCTCATCAGCAGATGAATGGATAAAAAGAGACAAATCATAGAAAACTAGGGTGGAAGGAGACATTACAGAAGAGGAAACTGAGGTCCAAAGATGGATGATTTCCCTAAAATATCACAATTTATCCATATTTATCTGAATTCATAGAAGATACTGGGCTAGAATGAGAACAAACCATAGATCAGTAAATCTGACTTCAGAATGGTGAGCAGAGACTTACCATTAACTTATAGTTATGCAAGTGCTTCAACGCTGTGAAGTCTAGATGGGTACAGACTCTTGCATGAGTCACTGAGTAGGTGCTCAAAAGACATGTGCTGAATGAATGACACCTGTCAATTTAACTTTTCTTTTGGGGCCACAGTCAAACAAGTCCACTAAAGAAAAACAGTGGATAAACTAAACAGGTGAACTTTTAAAACTTTTCCTTTTGTTAGCAGAAGACAATGGACCTTAGTCACAGACACAAAAACCCACTGCCGCTAAGTTGGTTCCAACTCACAGCAACCCTGTAGCGACTCTGTAGTAGTAGAACTGCCCCATAGGGTTTCCAAGGCTATACATCTTTATGGCAGCAGACTACCACATCTCCATCTTTTCTTTATAATATAAAGAAATCATAATGAATCCTTCCTAATTATTAGTGGTAAGAAGGTGAATGAATATGCATTTTAAAGGCAGTGGACTACATTTTCTGTTGTACCTTTGGAAATTAAAAAAAACTCAAGAGGATTCTAAAAGTATACGTATGTGTGCTTTCTCTTTCCTTTTAGGAATTCTCTTCTGAATTCCCTAAGGGAATTTTCTAGAATCTCAGAATTGAAAGAGACCTGAGGTTCATCCAGTCTAACCTCTTAACCAATGCAGGAGTCCTTTCCAGAAGGGTGATCTTTCCACCTTGAACACTTCCAGTGACTCGACTCTACTTACTGGAAAGTTCTGAATCATTCTGTCTCAACCAATTTATTACAAGCCAAATAATTTAAAATATGTCTAAAGTTAAAGGCCTTTAGGCTTGTATCCTTATATATCAGTGAAATCATTTGTAAATTCTGTCTTTTATTCTAGGCTATACCCCAGCATTGGCCTGTGCTCCCAATAAGGATGTGGCTGATTGCCTGGCTCTCATTTTGGCCACCATGATGCCTGTCTCATCAAGTAGTCCTTTATCATCCTTGACATTCAATTCCATTAACCGATATACCAACACCTCAAAAACAGTCAGCTTTGAAGCTTTGCCCATCATGAGGAATGAACCTAGCTCCTATTGTAGTTTCAACAACATTGGCGGGGAACAGGAGTACTTATACACCGACGTGGACGAGCTCAATGACTCCGATTCTGAGACCTACTAAGAGGCCGAGCCGGAGGTCTAAGGAGGGAGTTCTGACACTAAAGCTTCAAACTGTGCTTTTTCAGGAAAAAAGGCACTTTCTTATTCTCATCCAAATTCAGCCTAAGGGGAAAGATCGCAAAGAACAAATGTTTAAGAGATGTGATGACATTAGGAAGAAGAGTTTTAAAGGCAAGTTTTGCAAAAGGAGCTTCTAGAATCTTGATATTGACTTGATCAGAGCAAAACACTGATGTCAAATTGCTTTGTGGAATTGTTTAATTTGGCTTTGCAGTGCCAGGAATAATTTGGGACACTGTGCACCCTAATCTGCTTACACAAGCAACACTATTGTAAAAGAAGAGATAACGGACACTAGATTTAAATTTTATCGGTAAAACTACAACTAAATTTAAAGGCAATAAAAGTTTGGTACAGTAGGCATTATGTGCACAGCAAATTGCCAAAGGACCAAATAACTTAAAGGTTTTCTAATAGAATACCATTTTGTGGAAACTGGAGTAGATGAAATGAGACATTATCTAAACTAAACATTATTCTGAAAATAAAGCTGAGATTTGGTTTTAAATGAGTTTTTTTTTTTTTTTTTAAAGAAAACATCTAAAAGCCTTCCATATTGTATTAAACCATGAGAGAAAGCAGATGTATTTTTACATTTTGTTTCTTTTACATAAAAAATTTTAAAATTTCAACTTTTACAATATTAGAATGGAAAACTGGCTGACTGGGTGTAGTCAGGGTGAAAATACTTGTGACATAGACATGAGACGGATTGGGGTTGGGTGGTTATTGCCCAGTTTTGAATGGTTTGGGTTTAAAAATGAATTATTTTTGTTTAAAAATGTAAAGAATTTCTTAGGAGAACAAAGTTTCATGCAAATCAAAAAGTAGATTACTTTCACGCTATTGCAGCTAAGTGGTCCTGGAGAATGGAATTTTCCACCTCACTGCTTTGGGTGGTACACCTTCGTCATCGATACTACTTTTGTGTCCCCACAATGGGTTGGGATTTTTTGTGGTTGTTTATTTTAATTTTTGAGTTATGAAAAAATGAAGACTCAGAAGGGAAAAAAAATCCCTTGTTGTTCATAAATTAAACACCATCAGGTCTCTTGGAAAGAATTTATTTATAATGGAAGAGATTTAAAATACTAAAGCCTTTAGGTCCTGTTTATTTAAATTTTGTAACATTTGGGGAAAGAAGCAGTTGCCTGCAGAATGGGAAGACTGCCTTTCAAATAAAAAAGAAAGAGAAAAGGCTAATGTTTAGGCTTTTAAATAACAATTTATGTGGTTCTGCTTTTACTGTAACTCACTTCTCCTGTGAAAGTGATTTCACACATGTAAGGGGTCTTACAGGTTTGGGTAAAGTTCCATAAATTGCAATGAAATGATTACCCAATTTCATTTTATCCTTTTTGTATTGTGAAACTGGAAAGTTTATGACATTGTAAATTACCAGCTGGTTTTTCTGAATATAAAGTGTGAAAACACAGAACAGTATTTTGATCTATTTGATAATTTTGTGGGGTTTTTGAAGAATTAATGAGCATGTACATAGAAATAGTGACTGCTTGAATACTGTATTTACTTGCACTCTTTCAGTACATCAAGATTCCTGTATATTTTAGAGTATAATAAAACACAGATGTGAGTTGTATTTAATGAATAATGTATTTGTATCTGTGCATATTATCTAAAAACTATAAAGTTTTTAGGGCACTGACTACTAGATTTTAAGCATTTTTTCTAAAATATTTACAGAAATTATAATGTAATCCACCATCTTTTCTTTATAATATAAAGAAATCATAATGAACCCTTCCTAATTATTAGTGGTAGGAAGGTGAATGAATATGCATTTTAAAAGCAGTGGACTACATTTTCTATTGTACCTTTTGAAGAAAAAAAAAAACTCAAGAGGATTCGAAAAGTATACATATGTGTGCTTTCTCTTTCCTTTTAGGAATTCTCTTCTGAATTCCCTGAGGGAATTTTCTAGAATCTCAGAATTGAGAGAGACCTGAGGTTCATCCAGTCTAGCCTCTTAACCAATGCAGGAGTCCTTTCTACAAGGGTGATCTTTCCACCTTGAACATTTCCAGTGACTCTACCTCACCAAGCAGTCCATTCAGTTATTGAGCAGCTCTTACTATTAGAAAGGTCTTCCTTAGATGGAATTAAAGCCTCCCTCCTGGTAACTTCTGTCCTTGGGCCCAGGTCTGGCCTCAGAAGGAACCCTAAGAATGTTGGAAGGATGAATCTTGTGCCCTCTGCCATGTCTTCTCTTTACAGGATGCTTCACTCAGTCTGCTGAAGTGATTTCCAGAAAGACTGACTAGACACACTGTTAGATTCATCACATCTAATGAAATCCAAGGTGTAGCTATAAAGTAACAAGCTGTTTTTATCTTCACACATACCAGGACTTAACATCCTTTATCATTTATACATAAATGATGCTATTATGAAAAACATTTGTGAGGTGGTTCTTAGAATTGCTAAACCTCTAAGAAAACTTTCATTTGCTTTGTGATTGCATCTTGTGATAGTCTGTCCCCCAGCTTGATCAGCTACCTCCTTTGGTCTTCAGTTGATGAGGGGAAGTTCCCGATATACTGTCTCAAATAGTATTTAAACAGCACTAGTATTGTCAGAGTAAGTACATGGACTACTTGAATGAACACAGCACAGTAAGTTCCTTTATAGTTACACCTTGTATGTCAAAAGCGTTCAGGCCCTGCTCTATAGACCAATGCTACCAGTGTTTTTTATCCCCACACAGAATAGAAAAGCTGTTTGCCTTTTTTAACTTCTGCATGAAAGGTGACATCTGAAATATCTGATGTGTTAATAATACCAGCTTCTGCTCTTAGAACTACTTTGGGGAAAACGGTGTTAGTAGCAAATGACCTCCTTTAACAAGACACTCAACAGTGCCATTTAATGAGATCCAGGAGTCATTAGTTCAGGAGATCGCTAAGTGTAGCTGTAAATTTAGGGTTTAATTTGGCCTATATTGGACCTTTTAAATGAAATAAAGTTTTTTAATACAATAAATCAAGTGTCTTTCTTTTTTCCTTGCAAATTCTTTTCCCTTATCTTTAAAGGTGTAATTAGTGTTCAGTTACGACTAGTTTAAAGTATAGTCTCAGTTTTTACCTGTCTTAATTTAGTGACTTTTCAGTAAAGCTGCTTTCGAATTTAGATGGAACCACCTAAATGGGCTTTTCAGATAATAATGACTTAACAAATATTTTTTATTGCTTGTCTGCTGTATCCTTGTGGATAGGAATAGGGAAAAAGTACACCTAGGTGTTGTGGTCTTCCCCCTATAGGCGCTTACAGTTTCATCATGGAAAGGTGTATACCTGAAAGTAAAAAGTAGTAAAGGTGTGATCGAAGTAGAGATGAATTGCCAAGGAAGGTCAGAGAACAACAAGACCACGTGGGGAGGGAAGAATCAGAATGAGCTTCCTGGACGGCGTGGCATTTAGGCTACACATTGAGGAAGAAATATGAATTAGGCAGGTAGAGAGGGGACAAATGACATTCTAGGTGAAAAAAACAAAGCCAGAGGATTTTAACATGATTGGTAAGAGGGAGATTTGAGATGGATAGTAGCACTTAGCGTTCCTGAGCATGAAAAGGTCATGGAAACATGAAAGAGCTAATTATAAATATGCACAGAGATTAGATAACAGAAGTGAGAACAAATAGATATAAATAGGTAAGGGGGGCAGGTGAAGCAGACTTTAATAACCTTGCTCAAAATAGTCTTATGCAGGTAATAACGGCAGATGCCTACACAGCATTTATCATGTATCAGACAAGGTTGTAAGTGCTTGAAATACTTAATCTCTTAATCCACACAACTGGGTATGAGGTAGGTATTATTATTAGCACTATTTAACAGATGAGGAAATAGAGAGGCAAAGTAACTTTTTTCCCAAGGTAACCCAGCTGGCAATTCTTGGAGCCTAAATTCGACAGTCATTTGTGCAGTCCGTGTTCTTAACTACATAACTACCTCTGACATACTCTCTGTTCCTAGAAATCAGTGATTTTAAATTGGGACACACACTCAACTGTTAAATTTTGTAAGTTCCTTTCAGTTTTATTCTCCAGGGTCACTATTTGTAGAAGAAACATAAATCTAACCACAGTAGGTGTTTACTGAACACCTGCTGTGTGCCAGGTACGGTGTGAGCATCTGGGCATACAGCAGTAAAGGAGGAGGTGACACAATTTGCCCTCGTGATGGAGCCTAAGAGAAAGACGTCTACTAACATTCCACTTGCTACTGCTGCTTACCCAAGACCAAACCTACTGCTGTTGAATCAATTCCGACTCATACCGGCCTTATAGGACAGAGTAGAACTGCCCTGTAGGGTTTCCAAGGCTGTAAATCTTTATAGAAGCAGAGTGGCTAGGGGGTTCGAACCACTGTCCTTTCGGTTAGTAGCCGAGCACTTTAACACTGTGCCAGCAAGGCGTTGCTTATTACCACCTACCCACCCCACATCTCAGCAGTTTACAGTAATCATCCTCTTGCCTCTGCAGGGTGACTGATCTAGGCGTGGCTTAGTGGCTGTGCTTCAAGCTGAGGCTCTGACTGGGATGGCTATTCATACAGGTTGAGCTTGCATCTGCTCCATCTGTGTTTATCCTGGGGCCTGGGTTGGCATACAAAAGTTGTCAAAGAGAAGTTCTCATGGTGATGCCAGAAGCAGAAGAAGGCAAGCCCGACCACACAGAAATGGTTTGTTCCTCTGTGTGCATCACATCTGCTAACAGTCCATTGGCCGAAGTTGCGTGGCCTAGGCCAGTGTCAGTGGAATGGTACCCTTCCTCAAAAGGCAGAGCTTAGTACACTCTGCCCTTTGAACGAGGGTACTTTTGAGTTCAATTTCCAGAATTCACTTAGTCTTGAAATGATGAGCCAATCAGTTTGTCATTTGTTTTCAGTTTACCTATGGCTATGCTTGGTAGTGTTTGCTTTCTGACTGCTCCTTCCTTTGCAGTACCCCTTCTGGTGTAGGTGGTTCAGAAGTAAAACTAGGGGTAGCAAAATGTGTGTTGAATTGGAAAGTGCTTCCTTGGCAGCCCAGGACCTCTTGTCTACCTCAATCTTCAGAAGAATGTAGCACCAGTCCCCTCTCTTGTTTTATTGTGACCATCCTATCCAAAACAGAGCCTAATCTAAAGCAATATAGAAAATAAAGCTTAATTAATGATTAGGAGTTAGTGACTACTTTTAAGGTAGTTGAAAATCTGCTGTTACATAAAGCTCTCCACTCCATGAGGGTCAATTCTCTATCTCACCCTCTCTGGCACTTTTATAAGTCTCGGTCTCTGCTTCATTCTTTATTTCTGCATTATTTCTCCTTTCCTTGTGTTTATTTCACTCTTCTTGCCTTTCTTACTCCCCTTCTGATTCTTGTCTGTCTGCTTCTCTTAGAGCACAGGAAGAAAAACCATCCAGTTGCCTGCAGTTCAGTGAGGAATAGGACCTAAGACATTGTAAATGGTCAAAAACCTTTTGCCAATAATGTCAGTGGAAATGGCAGAAAAAGGAGTCTGAAATTTTGCTTCTCCATAAAAGCAGTGAAATAATTGGCAAAATTTGTCAGGATCAACTTTCACAGAAGTTTGGAAACTAACCAAAGGCTGGCAGCAACCTGGAGAGCATTTATTCAAGAAAAACTTCCACATCTTGATAAGAAGAGCAGTCTTTGTGGTGCTTTAACTTGTACTAGAACCATCCCATGTTCTCCAGCTGTGCGTTAGCTTTGAAAACTAAAAGCCCACATTCGCAGTTCAGCCTAGCCAGCAGAGAAAGCAATCAGAGCTAGAGCTCTTTCCAACCCTCATTCTTAAAGAATTGTCATTATTTGACCTAGCTTGTGGTTCCCTGGAAGCCCCCACTTACAAGGCTGTCTGAACTGACTCAGAGGTGGTCCAGTGCAAAATGTCTTCTCCTCAAGGGTGTAGGGGGGCGTTTCTTGAGAACAATTAAAGACAAGAAACTTAATGTTGCAGTTGCCTGAGGTGATGGGTAAGAGTTGGGGCAAACAGTAACCAAAAGCTTAAAAGGAAAAGCTGGGGAATGAGATTTTCATAGGAGCTTGAAAAGTTCCAACATTTCTAGGACTCCAGAAGGCCATATGTTTGCATAGGGTTGTGTTCATACTCAGAGAAGACTCTAAGCTTCCACCTCTGGTTGACCTTGAGGTTCTGCACAAGCAGGAAGTGAAAGTTAAGGAAGCGTTTTGAACTGCCAAGCTGAGTTTTGAAGGTATGTCCCAACACACATAGAGCATCTTGGCAAAGACTAGGGGATTTTTTTAGGTTCCAGGCATTTAAGGAAATCTCTGTTCTATCATTAGCTGACTAATTAGCTCTCCTAAGCTGAGTAAAGACTTCTGTGGCCACTCATGACAAAGAATATAGATTTTACAAAATTTGTTCAGAAAAGTCACTAAAACTACAACAAACAGCTGCAACAGCAAACCCTGAGGATGGAGGAGTCTGATTTTCAGAGTTGCCATCTTAATTTAAAATGTCCAGTTTTCAACAACAAAAATGAGAAATGCAAAGAAGCAAAGTATGGCCTGTACACAGGAAAAGCAATCAGTAGAAACTCCCTGAAGAAGCCAAGATGTTGGACTTACCAGAAAAATCAACTGTTTTAATTAAGTTCAAAGAACTAAAGGAAATCATGCCTAAAAAATGAAAAGAAAGTATGAAAGCTATGCCTCACCAAAAAGAATATCAATAAAAAAATACAAATTATATTTTTAAAAAGAACCAAATAGAAAATCTGGAGTTGAAAAGTACAATAACAGAAATACACTCCAAAGGCAGAGAGTGGCAGAATGGATTAAAAGAAAAAATCCAACTATATGCTGTCCACGAGATTCAAAGACACAAATAAGTTGAAAGTTAAAGGTTGGAGAAGATATACCATGTAAACTAACCAAAAGAGAGCTGGAGTAGCTATGGAGCTATACTATACTAATACCAGAAAAATAGATTTCAAGACAAAAAGTGTTACTAGAGAAAAGGACATTTTGTAATGGTAAAGGCTCGGTCCATCAAAGCTGAACAATTGTGACCAATATGTGTCTAACAATAGAACTCCAAAATACATGGAGAAAAAAATAACTAAAGGAGAAACAGACAACTCAACAATAACAGATGGAGACTTCATGACTCTACTTTCAGTAATGGAAAGAACAACTAGACAAAAGATCAACAAGTAAGTAGAAGACTTGAACAACCTGATAAACTAACAAGACCTAACAAATCTATAGAATATTCCACCCGACAACAGCAGAATACACATTCTTCTCAAGTGCATGTGTAATAGTCTCTGGAATAGACCATATGTTAGGTTACAGAACAAGACAATAAATTTAAAATGATTGAAATCATACAAAGTATGTTTTCCAACCACAATGGAATGAAATTAGAAATCAATAACAAGAAAATTTGGAAAATTCACAAATAAGAGGAAATTAAATGACATATGGCTAAATAATGGGTCAAAAGAATTTAGAAAATATTTTGAGAAGAACGAAAAAAATGCAACATGCTAATACTTAGGATGCAGTGGAAGCAGCAATGCTTAGAGGAATATTTACAGCTGTTCATGCCTACATTAAAAAGGAGGACCTCAAATCAATAGCCTCATCTTCCACCTTAAGAAACTAGAAAAAAAAAGCAAACTAAACTCAAAGCAAGCATAAAGAAGGAAATAATAGATTAGAGGAGAAATAAATGAAACAATAAAAAAACAGTAGAAAAAGCCAACAAAACATAAAATCAATTCTTCATAAAGGTCAACAAAATTGACAAACTTTAAGCTAGAATGACCAAGAAAAAAAATCTCAAATTACTAAAAATGGGAATGAAGACGGGACATTTCTACTGACCTGATAGAAATAAAAAAGGACTACAAGATAATACTATGAACAAATGTATACCAACAAATTAATGGACAAATTCCTAGAAAGATAAACTATCGAAACTGCCTCAAGAAGAAATAGAATCTATGTAGTTCTGTAACAAGTAAAGAGATTAATAATCAAAAAACTTCCCACAAAGAAACATTCAGGCCCAGATGGCTTCACTGGTGAATTCTGCCAAACATTTAAAGAAGAACGAACACTAATTACTCAGAAACTTTCAAACAACAGAAGAGGAAGCAACACTTCCCAACTCATTCTATGAGGCCAGTATTTCCCTGATACCAAAACAAAGGTATCACAAGAAAAGAAAACTACAGACCAATATCCCTTATGATTATAAATACAATTATCAACAAAATACTAGCAAACTGAATCTACCATCATATAAAAAGGATTATATATCAGGACCAGTGAGTTTATCCCAGGAATGCAAGATTGGTTCAACATACAAAATAAATTCATGTAATACACCCACTCCTCACTTATTGACATAGTTATGTTCCAAAGACCATGTCATTATGCAAAAATGGAGGATGTTGACATCAGATCACAAAATGGAGGATGACTACATCATTACATAACTGCCAAACCACTAATAATCATGGCCCAGCCAAGTGGACATACAACCATCACAGGCAGAATTACTCTCACCTCGCACCTTAGCGTTAGTTACTGAAAGACGTAAGCCGTCAATGTGCAAAATAGTTGTTACTTTCAATAACAAATGGAAAATGTTGGATAACAAGATAGTCGATATGTGAGGACTGGGTGTAAATGATATTAATAAAATAAAGGGGAAAAGACGTGATCATCTCACGTAATGCAGAAAAAGCATTTGACAAAATCCCAACATCCTTTCATGATAAAAACACTTAACACTAGGAATAGAAAGAAACTTTCTCAGCATGATAAAGGCCATATATGAAACATCCACAGCTACCATCATACTCAGTGGTGAAAGACAAAGCTTTTCCTCTAAGATAGGAACAAGAAAAGGATGCCCACTTTCACCACTTCTATTCAACAGAGTACTGAAAGTTCTAGCCAGAGCAATTAGGCAACAGAAAGAAATAAAAGGCATCCAAGTTGGAAAGGAAGAAGTAAAACTATTTACAGATGACATGATTTTACATGTAGAACCCCTAAAGAATCCACACCAAAAAAAAAAAAAAAAAAAATTATTAGAGCTAATAAAGGAGTTCAGCAAAATTTTAGGATACAAAAATCAGTTGTATTTCTATGCACTAGCAATAAGCAGTCCAAAGAGGAAATTAAGAAAACAGTTACATTTCCAAAGCACCAAAAAGAATAAAATACTTAAGAACAAATTTAACGAAAGAAGTACAAGACTTGTACCCTAGAAACTACAAAACGTTACTGAGAGACATTAAAGATCGAAATAAATGGGAAGACGTAACTTGTTCATAGACAGGAAAACAGTATTATTAAAATGGCAGTACTCTCCGAATTGATGTAAAGATTCAATGCAATCTGTGTGAAAATTCCACTACCTTGTTGGCAGAAATTTATGACCTGATCCTAAAATTCATATGGAAATGCAAATATCCAGAATAGCAAAACAATCTTGAAAAAGAAGAGCAAAGTCGGAAGACACACTTCCCAATTTCCAAACTTACTACAAAGCTACAGTAATCAAAATTGACTGTGTACTTGCATAAGGATAGACATATAGCTCAATGGAATAGAATTGAGATGCCAGAAATAAATCCATACATCTATGGTCAATAGGTTTTCGACAAGGGTGCCAAGTCCATACAATGGGGAAAGAATAGTCTCTTCAACAAGTGGTACTGAGACAACTGCAGGTCCACGTGCAAAAGAATGAATTTGAACCCCTACTTCACACCATATTCAAAAATTAATTTGAAATGGATCATAGACCTAATGTAAGAGCTAAAACTATAAAACTCTTAGAAGAAAGCATACCTTTTAAACTTTCTGACCTAGGATTAGCCAGTAATATGTCATCTAAAGCACAAGCAACCAAAGAAAAAACAGATAAATTGAACTTCATCAAAAGTAAAAACTTTCGTGTACCAAGGGACACTCTCAAAATGAAAAGACAACCCACAGAATGGGAGAAAATATGTGCAAGTCGCGTATCTGATAGGGGCCTAATACTCAGAATATATAAAGAACTCTACAACAATAAAAAGAGAAATAATCCAGTTTTTTAAATGGACAAAGGATTTTAATAGACATTTTTTCAAAGGAGATATATAAATGCTCAATAAGCACATGAAAAATGCTCAACATCATTACTCTTTAGGGAAATGGAAATTGAAATTACAATGAGATACCACTTCACACCCACTAGGATGGCTATTTTAAAAAAAAGACAATAACAAGCGTTGGCAAGGATGTGGAGAAATTTGAATCCCCATACATTGCTAATAAACCATTGCCATTGAGTTATAGTGACCCTATAGGACAGAGTAGAACTGCCTCATAGGGTTTCCAAGGAGTGGCTGGTGGATGCAAACTGCCGACCTTTCTAGTTAGCAGCTGAGCTCTTAACCACTGCGCCACCAGGGCTACTACATTGCTATTAGGAATGTAAAATGGTGCAGCTGCTTTGGAAAACAGTCTGGCAATTCCTGAAATAGTTAAAACAGAGTTACCAGATGATCCAGCAATTAAACTCTTAGGTATATACCTAAGAGAATTGAAAACATATGTTCACATAAAAACTTGTACATGAATGTTCTTAGCAGCATTATTCCTAATAGCCAAAAAGTGGAAATAACTCAGATGTCCATCACCTGATGAATGTATAAACATGTATAACCATACAATGAAATATTATTCACCCATAAAAAGGAATAAAGTACTGATACATACTACAATATAGATGAACCTTGAAAACATGCTAAATGAAAGAAGCCATACACAAAAGGCCACATATTGTATGCTTCTATTTATATTAAATGTCCAGAATAGGTAAATCTATAAAGATAAAAAGTAAGGTTAGTGGTTTCCCGGGAATAAGGGGAAAGGATAATGGCAAGTGACTGCTAATGGGTATAGGCTTTCTTCATGGGGTGATTAAAATGTTCTAAAATTAGTGGTGATGGATGCACAACTTTCTGAATACACTAAAAATCACTGAATTGTGTACTTTAAAATGGTGAATTTTATGATATGTTAATTATATCCCAATAAAAAAAGTGAGAAAACAATTATGACATTTGACATGATTAGAAATCTGAACACAAAATAATTGACTATATTAAAGAAGTAGGTTAGTTTCTTCTAGGTGTGAAAAGGTAATGTGATTGTTTTTTAAGTAGTCCTTATCATTTGGATACTTAACTATTTACAAATGAAACTATAATGATGTCTAAAATTTGCTTCAAAATAATATGAGCCTTCATGTCCAAGGCTGTTTTGTTAAACCTGTTGCTGGTGCCAATGACTATGAAAAGTAACCCAGCTGGCTGTGAAATTTGTGACTTGTTTATACACATCATTAATAGGTATCTGGTTTATAGTATTTGATTCAGCTACTACCCATCTCAAAAAATGAGTTTTGGGAAAGCAGGGGATGGAGCTAAAGCACTTCTGGCAAAATGGAGGTATTTTTTTTGTTCCTTCCCTAAATATTGAGTGCTTATGCTGTGCTAGGTGCTGGTCCTCTTGATAGGAGAGGATGATCTGTAATTGTAACTCTTAAAAGTGTGAGGTATATGCACAGAATGGCAGCTAAAATGATTTTCTAAAATCACGAGTCATTATATAGAAAAATTTTTATGTGCATGCATTATTTTAATTGGAAAAAAATATTTTTCAAAATGATAAATGTTATTTGTGTCTCAAAATTGTCAGCGGTTCTTTCCACATCTGCCTATTCAACACCCTTCCCTATCTGTACCTTTTGTTATCTTTCTTACGAATGTTAGACAACAATTGGTTTAGGTTTGCCTTCAAGTTCAGATAGTTGCAAAGAATAAGGAAATGCAAAAGTAGATACTAACATATTATCTATCAGGCTAGATGCTCCATTGCAAGGAAGGCCAATGGAAAGACTCAGTTTTCTTTAAATGGCAATGTTTTGCTTATAAAATTGTATTTGATAAGATTTAATATCAAGAGGAGGTGGGACCAAGATGTTGTTGGAATAGTCAGATGCTTCCTGTGGTCCCTCTTAACAACAAGACCCAAAAAACCAAGTAAATCAATTATGTATGACAATCTAGGAGCCCTGAACATCAAAGACAAAGTTGAGGAGTCAGACTGAGCAGCAGGGAGGGGAGACACAGTTCAGAAGCAGCGAGGGTTTGCCAGACTTGACCTGGCCAGCACCCTGCAGGCTGGATTGGCTGGTGTGCACAAGCTGAGGCAAGCAGTAGCACTCGGGATGCATTTTCCACACTGAGAGAAACCAAGCAGCAGAGAATCTCCATGGGCCTGCAAAACCAGGGAAAAGCAGCACCGAATCTGCAAAAGTTAAGTACAAACGTATAACCTACTACAACGGATCAAAAAACTGTTCCCCACTCTGGGAAGTACCTCTCTCCCATTTATCCGCCCTCTCCCCACTCTGCTCTGGTCCCTGTCCAGCTTCAGTGATTGCCACACTCTCTGGGCCAGAAGTGGGACCCATTGTGCGCCCCAAGCCATTCTCCCAGCTTGAGAGGGAATGAATTAACAAACAGGAAAAAATAAGCTGCCGCTCCCCTAAGCTAGGCTCTCAGGGCAGGCACGTCCCTTTGCAAGGCACAGGCAAAAGGAGTCCACGGACTTTGAATGCCTTTCATCCCGCCTAGACCTGTGTGGGCCCATTTCAACAGCATAGGCCATCATTAGCACAGTACAACAGGGTATATACCTGAAACCTATTTTCAACTGCAACAGCTAAGGGGGAGTGGCAGATTCATGACATTTGACACCGCCCTACCCATTAAGCAGGGTCCTCACCTACCCACATCAGGGGTCTGAGGATTGGTGCCTCCCTGCCCTTACACCCAAAAGCACTGAGTGCCCAAAGTCCAGCTGCAAAACCCACCCACCTACGTGCTCTAGGGAACAGGGACATGCCTTCCACCCAGGCACTCAGGGGCAGCTGTCAGCCACCTACCTTACTCAGCACATAACCTCCTACTGCAGCCAGGTACCTGTGTGTACTCCAATCACCTCTACACAGCCCTGCCTATCTAGGACTGTAGGTGAGAGCCTGCACCACACACTCAGTGACCAAAGACCTGGATACCTGAGCTGAATCCACACAAGAAAAGTAAATGGACTCCTGGCCTCACATACTTAATAATAGCTCTAACCACCTGGTGACAGGATGTGAGAGCTTCAAAGGCACCAATAATCAAAGTAGCTCACATGACCAGCCTATTTGGGCATATCAAAACAAAACAAGACACAGTAAGCAAACTTAAAACAAATAAATATAATAACTTATTGATGGCTCGGAGACAACAGTCAATATCAAATCACATAAAGAGGCAGACCATGATGGCTTCACCAAGCTCCCAAAACAAAGAACCAAGAAATCTCCAGGAGGAAGAGAAAGTCTTGGAATTACCGGAGGTAGAATTCAGAAGATTAATATACAGAGCTCAGGGATCAGGAAGGAAATCAGGCAAAACGCAGACCAAGCCAAAGAACTCACAGACAAACCAACAAAGGAATTTAAGAAGGTTATACAGGAGCATATGACAAATTTAACCAGGCTGCAAGAATCCATATAGAGACAGCAAACACAAATCCAAAAGATTAACAATAAAATTTCAGAATTAGACAACTCAATAGAAAGTCACAGGAGCAGAATTGAGCAATGGAAGTCAGAATTTGTGAGTGAAGATAAAACACTTGACACCAATTTATTTGAGGAAAAGTCAGATAAAAGAATTTTAAAAAATGAAGAAACCCTAAGAATTATGTGGGATTCTGTCAAGAGGAATAACCTACCAGTGATTAGAATACCAGAAGAGGGGGGATAACAGAAAATACAGAAAGAATTGTTGAAGATTCATTGGCAGAAAACTTCCCTGATATCATGAAAGATGAGAAGATATCTATCCAAGAAGCTCATCAAACCCTACACAGGGTAGATCCCAAAAGAAAGTCACCAAGACATATTATAATCAAACTTGACAAAACCAAAAATAAAGAGAGAATTTTAAGAGCGGCCAGGGATAAATAAAAAGTCATCTACAAAGGAGAGTCAATAAGATTAAGCTTGGACTACTCAGCAGAAACCATGCGGGCAAGAAGGCAATGAGATGACATATATAAAGCTTTGAAGGAAAAAAATTGCCAGCCAAGAATTAAATATCCAGCAAAACTGTTTCTCAAATATGCTGGTGAAATTAAGGCATTTCCAGATAAATAGAAGTTTAGTGAATTTGTAAAAAACAAACCAAAATTACAATAAACACTAAAAGGAGTCCTCCAGTTAGAAAATCAATAACATCAGATAACAACCCAAGACTAGAACACAGGACAGAACAACCAGATATCAAGCCAGATAGGGAAGTCACAAAAATAAATCAAAACGAAAACACTGAAAATAGGGAAACAAAGACATCAATATGTAAAAGATGACAACATTAAAACAAAAAAGAAGGATTAAATAATGTAGTCATAGGACTTTCATATAGAGAGGAAGTCAAGCAAATATCAAGAAATAAAAGAGTGGTTTAAACTTAGAAAAATAGAGGTAAATATTAAGGTAACCACAAAGGAAACTTACAATCCTACAAGTCAAAATAAAAAACAATAAAAACATAAACACTCAGCAAATACAAAATCAACAAAAATGAAAAAGATGAAAAGAAAATACATAAAGAAAAACAACTCAGCACAGAAAATTAAGTGGTACAAAGTAACTGTCAACAACACACAAAAATGACATCAAAATGACAGCACCGAACTCATACTTATCAATAATTATGCTGAACGTAAATGGACTAAATGCACCAATAGAGAGACACAGGGTGGCAGAATGGATTTAAAACAATGATCCATCTGTATGCTGCCTACAAGAGACACACTTTAAGACTCTAAGACACAAACAAACTAAAACTCAAAGGATGGAAAAAAATAAGCAAGCAACAATCAAAAAAGAGCAGGAGTGGCAATATTAATCTCTGACAAAATAGACTTTAAAGCAAAATCCACTACAAAGGATAAGGAAGGACACTGTATAATGATTAAAGGGTCAATACACCAGGAGGACATAACCATAATAAATATTTACACACTCAATGACAGGGCTCCAAAATACATAAAACAAACTAACAGCATTGAAAAGAGAAATAGCTCCACAATGGTAGTAGGAGACTTCAACACACCACTTTCGGTGAAGGACAGAACATACAGAAAGAAGCTCAATAAAGATACAGAAGATCTAAATGCCACTATCAACCAACTTGATCTCATAGACATATACAGAACACTTGACACACAGCAGCCAAGTATACTTTCTTTTCCAACACACATGGAACATTCTCCGGAATAGATCACATATTAGGCCACAAAGCAAGCCTGAACAGAATCCAAAACATCAAAATATTACAAAGCATCTTTTCTGACCATAAAGCCATAAAAGTACAAATCAATAACAGAAACAGCAAGGGAAAAAAATCAAATACATTGAAACTGAACAATACTTTGCTCAAAAACTACTGGGTTATAGAAGAAATCAAAGCTAGAATAAAGAAATTCACAGAATCAAATGAGAATGAAAACACATACTGTCAGAACCTTTGGGACACAGCAAAAGCAGTGCTCAGAGGTCAGTTTATAGCAATAAATGCACACATCCAAAAAGAAGAATGGGCCATAATCAAAACAATAACCCTACAACTCGAACAAGTAGAAATACAGCAGCAAAAGAAGCCCTCGGGTGCCAGAAGAAATGAAATAATAAGAATTAGAGCAGAATTAAATAAAATAGAGAATAGAAAAACAATTGAAAGAGTTAACAAGACCAAAAGCTGGTTCTTTGAAAAGATCAACAAAATTGATACACCATTGGCCAAAGTGACAAAAGAAAAACAAGAGAGGAAGTAAATAACCCAAATAAGAAATGAGATGGGCCATATCACAACAGACCCAACTGAAATTAAAAGAATCATAACAGAATACTATGAAAAATTGTACTCCAACAAATTTGAAAACCTAGAGGAGATGGACAAATTTCTAGAAACACACTACCTACCTAAACTAAGACAGAGGTATAACAACTAAAAAAACCATTAACAAAAGAAGAGACTGAAGAGGTAGCTGAAAAACTCCCAACAAAAATAAAAGCCCTGGCCTGATGGCATCACTGGAGAATTCTACCAAACTTTCAGAGAAGCATTAACACCACTACTACTAAAGGCATTTCAGAGCATAGAAAAGGATGGAATACTTCCGAACTCATTCTATGAAGCCAGCATAACCTGATACCAAAACCAGGTAAAGACACCACAAAAAAGGAAAATTATAGACAAATATCCCTCATGAACATTGACGCAAAA
>NW_004444072.1:813812-829195 GCF_000243295.1 Trichechus manatus latirostris | reverse complement strand
TGGTACAACAGATACATAGAGCAATGGAACAGAATTGAGAATCCAGACATAAATTCATCCACCTATGAGCAGCTGATATTTGACAAAGTCCCAAAGTCTGTTAAATGGGGAAAAGACAGTCTCTTTAACAAATGGCACTGGGATAACTGGATATCCATCTGCAAAAAAATGAAACAGAACCCACATCTCACACCATGTACAAAAACTAACCCAAAATGGATAAAGACCTAAATAAAAATCTGAAACAATAAAGATATTGGAAGAAAAAATAGGGACAACACTAAGATCCCTAATACATGGCATAAACAGAATACAAACCATAAGTAACAATGCACAAACACCAGAAGAGAACTAGATAACTGGGAGCTCCTAAAAATCAAACACTCATGCTCATCAAAAGACTTCACCAAAGAGTAAAAAGACAACCTGCAGACTGGGAAAAAAATTTTGGCTATGACATATCCAGTCAGGGTCTAATCTCTAAAATCTACAAGATACATCAACACCTCAACAACAAAAAGACAAATAATCCAATTAAAAAATGAGCAAAGGATATGAACAGGCACTTCACCAAAGAAGAGATTCATGCGGCTAACAGATACATGAGGAAATGCTCACGATCATTAGCCATTACGGAAGTGCAAATCAAAACTACAGTGAGATACCATCTCACCCCAACAATGCTAGCTTTAATCCAAGGAACACATAATAAATGTTAGAGAGGTTGTGGAGAAACTGGAACACTTATACACTGCTGGTGGGAATGTAAAATAGTACAACCACTTTGGAAATCGATTTGGCCCTTCCTTAAAAACCTAGAAATAGAAGTATCATACAATCCAGCAGTCCCACTCCTTGGAATATGTCCTAGAGAATTGAGAGCCATCATATGAATAGATATATGCACTCTCATGTTCACTGCAGCACTGTTCATGATAGCAAAAAGATGGAAACAACTTAGGTGTCCATCAACTGACGAATGGATAAACAAATTATGGTATATTCACAAAATAGAATAGGAGGCAATGAAAAAGAACAATGATGAATCCATGAAACATAACATGGAGGAATCTGGAAGGCATTACGCTAAGTCAATTTAATCAGAAGAAAAAGGACAAATATTATATAAGACCACTATTATAAGAACTCAAGAAAAGGTTTAAACACAGAAGAAAACATTCTTTGATGGTTACAAGGGTGGGGAGGGAGGGTGAGTGTTATTCGCTAACTAGATAGTAGTCAAGAATTAGGTGAAGGGAAGTTGTCTTAGTCATCTAGTGCTGCTATAATAGAAATACCACAAATGGATGGCTTTAACAGAGAGAAATTTATTCTCTCACAGTCTAGTAGGCTACAAGTCCAAATTCAGGGCATCAGCTCCAGGGGAACGCTTTCCCTGTCGGCTCTGAAGGAAGGTCCATATCATCAATCTTCCCTTGGTCTAGGAACATCGCAGCACAGAAACCTCAGGTCCAAAGGATGTGCTCTGCTCTGGCACCGCTTTCTTGGTGGTATGAGGTCCCCTGTCTCTCTGCTCGCTTCTCTCTTTCATATCTCAAAAGAGATTGGCTTAAGACACTATCTGATCTTGTAGATCTCATCAATATAACTGCCACTGATCCATCTTATTACATCATAGTGTTAGAATATGCAACACATAGGGAAATCACATCAGATAATAAAATGCAGACAATCATACAATACTGGGAATCATGACCTAGCCAAGTTGACAGATATTCTGGGGGGACACAACTCAATCCATGACAGAAGGACAACACACAATACAGGGGAAGTCAGCACAACTGGACTAAACCAAAAGCTAAGAAGTTTCCTGGACACAACCAAACCCTTTGAGGGACACAGTAGCAGGGGCAGGGGCCTGGGGACCATGGTTTCAGGGGACATCTAGGTCAATAGGCATAACAAAGTTTATGAAGAAAATGTTCTGCATCCCACTTTAGTGAGTGGTGTCTGGGTTTGAAAAGCTTGCGAGCGGTCATCTAAGATGCATCAATTGGTCCCAACCCACCTGGAGCAAAGGAGAATGAAGAACACCAAAGACACAAGGAAAATATTAGCCCAGAGGACTAAAGGACCAAATAAGCCAGAGACTACATCAGCCTGAGACCAGAAGAACTAGATGGTGCCGAGCTACCACCAATGACTGCCCTGACAGAGAACACAACAGAGAGTCCCTGAAGGAGCAGGAGAAAAGTGTGGTGCAGAGCTCAAATTCACGTAAAAAGACCAGACTTAATGGTCTGACTGAGACTAGAGGAACCCCCAAAGATATGGCCCTTGGACTCTCTGTTACCCCAGAACTAAAACCATTCCAAAAGCTAACTCTTCAGATATAGACTGGACTATAAAACATAAAATGATACTCGTGAAGAGTGTCCTTCTTAGTTCAGAACTAAAACCAGAACTAAAACCATTCCAAAAGCTAACTCTTCAGATATAGACTGGACTATAAAACATAAAATGATACTCGTGAAGAGTGTCCTTCTTAGTTCAAACAGATTCACGAGACTAAATGGGCAGCTCCTGTCCGGAGGCAGGATAAGAACGCAGAAAGGGATAGGAGCTGGTTGAATGGACACAAGAAACTCAGGTGGAAAGGGGGAGTGTGCTGTCACACTACGGGGATTGCAACTAGGGTCACATAACAGTATGTGTATAAATTTTGTATGAGAAATTAACTTGAGCTGTAAACTTTCACCTAAAGGACAATAAAAAAAAAATCAAGTAAAGAAATAAGTCATTTTTATTAGCTTTTTTCTTATTACAAAGTAATACACTAACATAGAAAATTTAGAAATATAAGCAAAAGAGAGGAAATGAAAACCACCCATAATGTTACCACTGAGAGATCATGAAAAATATTAAAAGTGGTTTTATATTCTTCCAAACCTATAACTACAGGCATACCTTGGATATATCGTGGGCTTGGTTCCGGATCACTGCAATAAAGCCAATATCGCAATAAGCGAGTCACACAATTTTTTTTGTTTCTCTGAGTATATAAAAGTTATATACTGTAGCCTATTAAGTGTGCAATAGCATTATGTCTTAAAAAAACAATGTACGTACCTTAATTAAAAAATACTTTATTGCTGAAAAATGCTAACTATCATCTGAGCCTTCAGCAAGTCGTAATCTTTTTGCTGGTGGAGGGTCTTGCCTTGATGTTGATGGCTGCTGTCTGATCAGGGTGGTGGTTGCTGAAGGTTGGGGTGGCTGTGGCAATTTCTTAAAATAAGACAACAATGAAGTTTGCCACATGGATTGACTCTTCCTTTCAGGAAAGATATCTCTGTAGCATGTGATGCCATTTGATAGCATTTTACACACAGTAGAACTTCTTTCAAATTGGAGTCAATCCTCTCAAACCCAGCTGCTGCTTTATTAACTAAGTTTATGTAATATTCTAAATCCTTTGTTGTCATTTCAACAATGGTCACAGCATCTTCACTAGGAGTAGATTCCATTTCAAGAAACCACTTTCTTTGCTCATCCATAAGAACAACTCCTCTTCGTTAAAGTTTTATCATGAGATTGCAGCAATTCAGTCACATCTTCAGGCTCCACTTCTAATTCTAGTTCTTTTTCTGTTTCCACCACATCTGCAGTTACTTCCTCCACTAAAGTCTTGAACCCATCCAAGTCATCCATGAGAGCTGGAATCATCTTCCAAACTCCTGTTAATGTTGATACTTTGGTCTTCTACCATGAATCACAAATTTTCTTAATGGCATCTAGAATGGTGAATCTTTTCCAAAAGGTTTTCAATTTACTTTGCTGAGATCCATCAGAGGAATCACTATCTATGGCAGCTATAGCCTTATGAAATATATTTCTTACATAAAAAAAGTCAAAATTTTTGTAAGTCGAAATTGCTCCTTGATCCATGGGGCTTCAGAATGACTGTTGTGTTAGCAGACATGAAAACATTAATCTCCTTGTACATCTTCATCAGAGCTCTTGAGTTACCAACTGCATTGTCAATGAGCAGTAATATTTTGAAAGGAATCTTTTTCTGAGCAGTAGGTCTCAACAGTGGGCTTAAAATATTCAGTAAGCCATGTTGTAAACAGATGTGCCGGCATCCAGGCTTTGTTGTGCCACTTATACAGCACAGACAGAGTAGATTTAGCATAATTCTTAAGGGCCCTAGGATTATTTGGAATGGTAAATGAGCATTGGCTTCAACTTAAAGTTACCAGCTGCATTAACCCGTAACAAGAGTCAGCTTATCCTTTCAAGCTTTGAAGCCTGGCAGTGACTTCGCTCTAGCTATTAAAGTCCTAAATGGCATCTTCTTCCAATATAAGGCTGTTTCGTCTACACCGAAAATCTGTTGTTTAGCGTAGCCACCTTCATCAACTGTCTAAGGTAGATCTTTTGAATAACTTGCCACAGCTTCTACATCAGCACTTGCTCCTTCACCTTGCACTTTTATGTTATGGCAATGGCTTCTTTCCTTAAACCTCATAAACCAACATCTGCTAGCTTCAGATTTTTCTTCTGCAGCTTCCTCACCTCTCTCAGCTTTCACAGAATTGAAGAGAGTGAGGGCCTTGCTCTGGATTAGGCTTTGGCTTAAAGGAATGTTGTGGCTGGTTTGATCTTCTATCCAGATCACTAAAACTTTCTCCATATCAACAATAAGACTGTTTCACTTTCTTATCATTCATGTGTTCACTGGAGTAGCACTTTTAATTTCCTTCAAGAACTTTTCCTCTGCATTCACAAGATAGCTAACTGTTTGGCGCAAGAGGCTTAGCTTTCAGCCTGTCTCTGCTTTCGACATGCCTTCCTCACTAAGCTTAATCATTTCTAGCTTTTGATTTAAAGTGAGAGATATGCGACTCTTCCTTTCACTTGAACAATTAGAGGCTGTTGTAGGGTCATTAACTGGCCTAATTTCAATATTGTCCTGTCTCAGGGAACAGGGAGGCTCTAGCAGAGGGAGAGAGATGGGGGAACTGCGGTTGGTAGAGCAGTCAGAACACACACATTTATCTATTAAGTTCAATGTCTTATATGGGCATGGTTCGTGGTGCCTCAGAACAATTACAATAGTAACATCAAAGATCACTGATCAGAGAACCATAACAGATACAATAATGATGAAAACGTTGAAATATTGTGAGAATTACCAAAATGTGACACAGAGACATGAAATGAGCACACGCCGTTGGAAAAATGATGCCAATAGACTTGCTCAGTGCAGGGTTGCCACACACCTTCAATTTGTAAAAAAACACAATATCTGCAAAGCGCAATAAAGTGAAGCAAACTCAATAAAATGAGGTATGCCTGTATAAAGAGAAGCTATATTTTTTATTTGGAGTGATACTATATAACATGTGTGTAACTTGCTTTTTCACTTGTTATGCTATACATTTCTTTCTGTATCAATACGTATATACTGTGTACAAATACAAAATAAATATAATAAATACACATGGTGCTTAATGGCTTCCTAGTGTTCCATTGTAAGACATTGGACACATAGGCTATTATGTTTTATGTTGATTCACATTGTGGAAAAGATGAGGGAGCAGTGTTCAGAAGCAAGACTAGAACCATAGCTGGACTAGGAATCTAAAGAGGGAAAGGTTGACTTTCCTGAGTTAAAGGGATCTTCATGAGTAGCAATGGTGGGAACAGAAACATGAACAGCAGCTACTGTGAGGCACCTCTTCTGCATAGCTGGGACAATATTACCATGAGTGGGAGGCAAGACGGAAGTGAGGATGTGGACTCTGGAGTCAGCCTGCCCCAGCAGGAATTCTGGTTTTGCTGCCTCCTAGCTGGATTGCCGTGGGAAAACCACTTGATTTCTCCCTGCCCAGTTTTCTCATCTGTAAAACGAAGACAATGAGGACAATCATAGTCCCTCCCTTATGGGATTGTAGTGGGAAGTCATTAATGATAAGGAAAGGAATCAAGATTAAAATATCAACTCTGTAAGTCTGGGTCCTCCAAAAAAGCAGATGGCAAGACAGGATTAAGCGTGCAAGAATTTCACTAGGAGAAATACCTGTGTGAAAGGAAATAGGGATGGATGGAGCCAGGGCAGGCTGGGAAGCTGTTGGAGCACAAGGCCATTCTGACCTCAGGGAAGAAGCATCCTAGCTGGCCATGTGGGCTAATGAAGGTTTGGTAAAACAGTCGGGGAGTCTTTGAGCCAAAGCTGGCCAACCTAGGTGTGCCCTCGTTCCCAGGAATGGGTTGCCCTGTGTCCCCACCACCGTCACTGACAGAAGCAGCCCTGGGAACTTAGCCTGGCTGCAAGCACAGCGATGGAATTCAAAATGCGTCAGCTGGGACCCTCAGTCAATTGTGCTGCCTAAAGTAGGAGGCCTGCAAGACAACCTCAGCATCGCCCCACATCAACTTAACTCTTGAGTTAGGATTCTTGGGCCCATGCAGCCCTAGAGATACCCTCAACTTTTATCAGTTTGATTCAAGCATTTACTGAGAACGTACAGGTGGTGGGAAACTTGCTCAGCACCAGGGTTATGCTGATGAATCAGGCTGAGTACCCCACTGGTGGAGCCACCACCTGATGGGGAACTGGACATGTAGCATGTAACCCTGCGTGACCAGTGACAGGCAGCAGAGCAATGGGGTCAAATTCATGGGCTTTGGAGGCAAACAGGCTGGCCCGTATGTCTTTGGGCAAGTTACTTAGCCTCTCTGTGCTCTCGCCTCCTCTGTCAAATGAGGGTGGGAGCGCTCTATGGTCCCAGTGAGGCGTAGATGAGTTGATGCCCAGAAAGTATTTAGCGCAAGGAGAGTGACACACGGTAATTGCTCAACAAGCTGTTGTAGAGGAATGCAGTGAACGCCAACTGGAGGACGCTTCATTTTCCCACAAGGATCAGGGAAAGCTTTTAAAGGGATGAAGTGGCATTTTAGGTGTGCTGTGACTGGGAGCAGTGAGCTCAGTTCCTGGAATGTCAGGCAGCCAGCCTACCTCCTCGTATAGCTAGGGAACTGTGGGCTAAAGGCACTACGACTTCCATAAGACCCCATATGAATATCTGGTAAGAAGGTGATGTTTGCCAGAGCCTCGACAGGATAAAAATGAGCTACGCGTACAAAGGCTGGGCCTGAGTGCTGGCAAGATTGCCTTGGTGCCGATCGCCATGGCACCCAAACACCCCACAGTTTCTCCCTAAGGAGCTGCCTGCCAGCACTGTATTTTCAGGTGCTGGAGGGAGACGCTGCTTTCACTACTCAGGTAATAGCCATCCAGGGGGCTGAACCCCTTGTTCCAGCCAGACCAGGGCTCTGTTAGTTTTGCCGTGGGTCATGTGTCCACAGAAGATGCGGCTCTGAGTCATTTGCACTGGTATAATTGATATTCTCTCTGAATTATTCCTTTCAATTATTTTGTTTGTGTTCCTGGTCCTTGTATTTTGAAGATGCTACTTGGGGACTGTTAGATTGTTTGCAAGATTCATGGCTAGAGAAACAGATTCCTGTGAGAGGGGCTAGAAAGGGCTGGTGGCCCTTGAGCAGCCCCTCACTCACCCACAGCCTGATCTTCTGGGCCTTCAGACCCACAGCAAAAAGGCAGCTGGTTGGACACCAGTGCTCATTGCAGGAGCACTATTCACAATAGGCAAAAGGTGGAAACAACCCAAGTGTCTGTCAACAGATGAATGGATAATGGAAAATGTGGTGTACCCATACAACGGAATATTATCCAGCCATAAACAGAAGTTATGTTCTGGTACATACTACAACATGGATGAATCTCAAAAACATTATGCTGAATGAAATACGTCAAACACCAAAGGATAAATATCGTATGATTCCACTTAGATGAAATATCTAGAAAATGCAAATACATAGAGACCAAAGTTTATCAGTGGTTCCCAGGGGCTGGTGGGGGGTGGGGGTGGGTCAGGAGGAGTTTATTGCTTAATGAGTACTGAGTTTCTGTTCAGAGTGATGGAGAGCTTTTGAAAATAGTGGTGATGGTGACACTATCTGAGGAACGTAATTAATGTCACTGAATTGTATGTAGTTAAAATGGCAAACTTTTTGTTATAAGTATTTTACCACACACACACACACACACACACACACACACACACAAGGCAACTGAGACCATCTGCACTTGAGAAGGGTGTTTACTGGAAATATGGAAAAAGTGCTTGCAAATGCTTTGTCATTACTGTTAATTTTCTGAAGTTACAGTACTATAGAGCCTATTTATTAATATCCCATGCACAGACTGCCTGAGTTCAAATCCTGGCTCACAGATAGCTGGGTGGCCTTGGGCCATTGTTTAGCCCCTCTTGTGTCTCAGTTTTCTCAAATGTAAAATAAGAATAATAAAGATATCTACCTCATAGGGTTACTGGAAGGCACATGTAAGTCACTCAATAAATAAAAACTGACGTCAACATAGCAAACTGCTTTGAGGTACATTTGAAATAGCCATGGATTCTTTGACATTCTTCCCATCAATGGATTAAGGGAGGGGGGCTACGTCTCCTCCCTCACATCTGGGCCAGCTCTGTGGCAGTTTGACTGATAGAACGTGGCAGAAGTTCCGCTGTGCCAGTTTCTGGTCTCCGCCTTAAGAAACAGGGGGCCTCACCTTCCTGCCTCTTGTAACACTTTCTCTGGGAGCCCTGAGACAACAAGTAAGAAGCCTGGATATCCTGAGGCCGCCATGTTGGAGGACCACATGGAGAGGCCCAGAGACCATAGAGAGGAGGAGGGGCCCCAAGGAGCCTTCTAGCTGCCCTGTCAAGGTGTCCGGCCTGTGAGTGGAGAAGTGACCTTGGAAGTGGATGCTCCAGCCCCAGCTACTCCAGCTGGAAGCAGAGATGAGCTGCATAACTGAGCCCTTCCCAAATTCCTGACCCACAAACTCATGAGCAAAATAAAATGGTTGTTCCAAACCATTAAGTGTCAGGGTGGTTCACTATTCGGCAATAAATAAACCAAAACACTGATTATAAAAATCTAAACATATTAAACAGATGAATGAGTCTGGAGGGGGTGGGTAGCTTCCAGCCCAGAGGAAGAGATGATTCATATTACAAATGGAGTGTTTTTGTTTGTTTTACAAAGTGTTCTATAATAAGAGCGTCCCTGTCATACGCAGAGGATACTGTTTGCTTCTTTATTTAATAATAGAAAAAGCAGAGGGGGAAACATGAAAGTCTCTGAGGCTGTTTGAGCTGAAATCATCTAGTTCAACCCCCTTTGCCGGAGATGGGACCTCAGGCCTACAGAGTTCAAGGCACTTGCCCAAGGTCACACAGCAAGTTAGGAGGAAGCTCAGCCTTGAACCCTGGTCTCTGGACTCCCAAGCTAGCGCTTTTAAAACCTAAGTGCATTACTTAATTTTTATTGTTTTTGTTGTTGTGCCACTTTGCAGGGATAAATGTGTTTTGTGCTACGCATCCATTTCACATATTCAACATATACTGCCTGTTCCTAGGAAAGGTCTGAAGCAGAATTTTACAGGGACCAAGCAGACTAGAGAGGCCAAATTGTGCTGTATTAATTACAAAACAATGAAATTCTTCATCCTTCTCAGATTCACTTATAATGTCAAAATACTGGCTCGTAAATACAAGCATTTTTGCCTGTATATTCCATCACTCCAATAATTTTCCTCACATACGTCAAAACCCCAGCCTGTTTTACCCTCCAGGGTGGTGGCAGTTTAGATGAAAGGCATCTGAACTCTAAGATAGGGATTGCAACCAGCCTTTGAAGATGTGTATTTTCACTGCACACAGATGCCTGTCTGTTCTCCGTGGCTGCAGGGTTTCTTTCCCTTAGTTGGGACATTTCTTATTGTCTTTTAATGAGGCAGTGGTGGTTCAGTGGTAGAACGCTCGCCTTCCACGCGGGAGCCAAGAAACCAAAACCAAACACGTTGCTCTCGAGTCGATTCTGACTCATAGCGACCCTGTAGGGCAGGGTAGAACTTTCCCATAGGGTTTCCAAGGAGCGGTTGGTGAATTCAAACTACTGACCTTTCGGTTAGCAGCCCTAGCTCTTAACCACTGCACCACCAGGGCTCCTCCAAGACCCAGGTTCAATTCCTGGCAACTGTACCTCATGCACAGCCACCACCCATCTGTCAGTGGAGGCTTGTGTGTTGCTATGATGCTGAACAGGTTTCAGTGGTGCTTCCAGACTAAGACAGACTAGGAAGAAAGGCCTGGCAATTGACTTCTGACAATCAGCCAGTGAAAACCCTATGGATCACGATGGTCCAATCTGCACTAGATTATGGGGAAGAGGCAGGACTGGGTAGCATTTTGTTCCATTGTGCATGGGATTGCCATGAGTCAAGGCTGACTGGACAAGAGCTAACAACAATAACAATAGTCTTTTAAGCACTGACACAGGACTATACTAGAAAATGTTAAACTTAAAATGGATAATCCCAAAGCATTATTGTATTTTTTTTCCCTCAAATTGCTATTTATTACACATGCCCTAGTAAGCCCCCATGGCGGGTCATAAGGTGGGACTGCCTTAGGAGAGGTGGAACTCCTGGAAACCTCCCGTCTCTTTTGAGTGACGAGGTCATTGCTCTACTTAATGCCCTCCAACAGCTTCCCATATAAAGCCAAACTCCCACCATGGTGTGCAGGGCCCTGCCTCCCTCTCCTGACTTTATCGCTCCCCTCCTCCACTTCACTTACCATAATGTAGTCACCCGGCCTTTTTTTTTTTTTTTAATTTTTAGTTCTTCAAACATTCAAACGTCTTTCTATGGCTGATTTATAGCCATTCTGGCCATCAATTACTACATAACAAAATAAATAAGACCAAATCAGCTGCCATCGAGTTGATTCTGACTCAGGCGGCCCCATGTGTGTCTGAGTAGAATTGTGCTCCATAGGGTTTTCAGTGGCTGTGACTTTAAGAAGCAGATTGCCAGGCCTTTCTTCCAAGGTGTCTCTGGGTGGGTTAGTAGTACAGTGCTTAACCGATTTTGCCATCCTGGGACTCTCAAATTAAGTGGCTTAAAGAACTGCAATCACTTATTTTGCTCATGAATCTATAATTTGGGTAGTGCTGGTAGGGAAGCCGTGTCTCTGTCCCAGATGGCATGAGGTGGTGCAGTTCACCTGAAGGTGCAGGATCCGTTTCCCAGATGGCTCACTCATATGGCTGGCAACTTCGCGCTGTCAGCTGAGAGCTCAACAGGGGCTGAGGGTTGAGGGGCCTTGTTTTCTCTCCAGGTGGGTCTCTCCACGTGGTCTGCATTTCCTCAGACTATAATGTTTGGGTTCCAAGGGCAAAAGTTCCAAGAGAGAGCCAGGCAGAAGCTGTGCCCTCTTTCCTGACCTAGCTTCGGAGGTCCTGCAGCGTCTCTGCTCAAGGCGCCATATTCTGTTCACGGTGGCAGTCACAAAGTCCTGCAGAGGTTCAAGGGAAGGAGCATAGCCGCCGCCTCCTGATGGGGCGTGGCAAAGTTCTGGAGGAGCAAGTGGGACCGGAAATATTGTTGCAGCCACTTTTGGAAAACACAGTCTGCCGCAATCTCCATCACTGATTTGTTCGGGGGTGTATGAATGTGTTTAAGTCCCGTCTGTACGTGAACACTAGAAAATAAGCTCTCTCTGAAGGCAGTGGTCTTCGCTTATGTGACTTTATATACTCCGTGACTTCTAGCACAGTAGTTTACACAGACGTCCCTGGGTGGCACAAAGGGTTTGCCCTCAGCTACCAACTGAAAGGTTGGCAGTTCGAATCCACCCAGTGGCATTGCCAAAGAAAATGTCTGACGATCCGCTTGCATGAAGATTACAGCCAAGAAAACCCTATTAAGCTCAGTTCTACCCTGTGACACGTGAGGTTGCCGTGAGTCGGAATCGACTTGATGGCAACAGTTTCTGTTGTTGTTATTGTTTTGTTGGTTGGTTCTTGGTTTACACAGAGCTAATGCTTAATTATCATGCCTGATTTCATGAGAGCTAAAAGATATTCACAGTTAGAGCAACAATTTCTTTTTCTTTTCAGAAATAGCCAAGAGTAGCCTTTCTTAATCTTTTTTTCTTTTCTTTTCTTTTTCTTGTGCTTTAGGTGAAAGTTTACAGCTCAAGTTAATTTCTCATACAAAAATTTATACATGTATTGTTTTGTGACATTAGTTGCAATCCCCACAATGTGACAGCACACTTCTCCTTTCCACCCCGGGGTTCCCTGTGTCCATTCAACCAGTTCCTGTCCCTTCCTGCCTTCTCATCCTGCCTCCGCACAGGAGCCGACCATTTGATCTCGTGTATCTGATTGAACTAAGAAGCACACTCCTCTCCTGTATTATTTTTTGTTTCATAGTCCTGTCTATTCTTTGTCTGAAGACTGGGCTGTGGGAATGGTTTCAGTTCTGGGTTAACAGAGCGTCTGGGGGCCATAGTATTGGGGGTTCCTCCAGCCTCTGTCAGACCATCAAGTATGGTCTTTTTACGTAAGTTTGAGTTCTTCTCCACACTTTTCTCCCACTCCATCCAGGACTCTGTTGTGGTCCCTGTCAGGGCAGTCATTGGTGGTAGCCGGGCACCATCTAGTTGTTCTGGTCTCAGGCTGGTGGAGTCTCTGGTTTATCTGGTCATTTGGCCTCTTGGGCTAAAGGTTTTCTTCATTCTCCTTTGCTCTAGGTGGGGTGGGACCAATTGATACATCTTAGATGGGCGCTCAAAAGCTTTTAAGACCGCAGACGCCACTCACCAAAGTGGGATGCAGAACATTTTCTTAACAAACTTTTTTACGCCAATTGACCTAGATGTCCCCCAAAACTATAGTCTCCAGGCCCCAGCCCCAGCTACTCTGTTTCTCAAAGTCTTGGGATGTGTCCAGGGAACTTCTTAGCTTTTGCTTTGGTCCAGTTGTGCTCACATCCTCTGGATTGTGTATTGTCCTTCCCTTCACCAAAGTTGATCCTTGTCTACTATCTAGTAAGTGATCATATGGAATTTCTATTTCTAGCTTTTTAAAGGAAGCGTCATATCGTTTTCCAGAGTGGTCATACCACTTCACATTCCTACCAGCAGTCTATGAGAGTCTCTCCACAACCTCGCCAACATTTTTTATTTTGTAGTTTTGTAGTTTTGGTTTGCATTTCTCTAATGGCTAATGATCATGAGCATTTCCTCATGTGTCTGTTAGTCACCTGAATGTCTTCTTTGGTGAAGTGCCTGTTCATATCCTTTGCCCATTTTTTAATTGGATTATTTGTCTTTTTGTTGCTGAGGTTTTTGCAGTATCTTGTAGATTTTAGATATTAGACCCTTATCGGATTTGTAGTAGCCAAAATTTTTTCCCCAGTCTGTAGGTTGTCTGTTTACTCTTTTGATGAAGTCTTTTGATGAGCATAAGTGTTTGATTTTTAGGAACCCCCAGTTATCTAGCTTCTCTTCTGGTGTTTGTGCATTGTTACTTATGGTTTGTATACTGTTTATGTCATGTATTAGGGCTCCTAGTGTTGTCCCTATTTTTTCTTCCATGATTTTTATCATTTTAGATTTTATATTTAGGTCTTTGATCCATTTTGAGTTAGTTTTTGTGTGGATCAACAATTTTTAAAGAATTAAAACCCCTAAATGTACCTTATCTTAAAATTACACTGGACATAATTTAATCTTCCTTTGATTATTGAAAAATCACTTTAGAACCTCACAGTGCTTCCAGATCAATGGATAAGAATTTCAACCATCAAGTTCCAGTGCTCTGGGAAAATATAAAATTCTGATCGTGCACACTTCCTGTTGGCATATTTAGGGTGTGAAAATTAAAAAGGTGGGTGTCTTTGCTTTTCGTGTGTTGGTATGTTTAGCTAATGCATCAGGACCCCACAGTAATAGACTTGGAATTCCTGCGATAAACTACAAAACAAGTCTTGAAGTTAAAGGGTACCGGATCTGAAATTTCAGTCTGCCCAAATCAGCTGATAATATTGCAGACATTGTAGACACTCAAAGTATTGATAAAACTAATCATCTGACTTGCATGGAACCCACCAGAAGGTTCAGTACAAACGTGCCCAGTAAACATGAAAACAAGCTGCCATCCTACTTAACATTATTCAAAACGCTGAAGGACCGGATTAAAGGATTTCAGAGCATTCCACTGCCAGCTTTCTCACACCGGAATGGAATAAAGGGGTTATTCTCAAAATAATTGAAAATAAATTGATTGGTTCAACAAGATTCCTGCTACCCCATGAAGCCTCCCATGACCTTTCAAAATTACACAGAACCTGATGAAAGGCAATTACTTAACTCTAAATTGTAATTTTCCCTCTAATCTGTTTTTGGTCAAACAAACGACAACAACAAAAATAGAGTAATATATTTGGATGATGAAAAAGTCATCCAAAAAGATAGTAAAAATCAGGTGCCGTTGGGTTGATTTTGACTCCTGGTGACCCCACGTGTGTCGGTGTAGAACTGTGCTCCAGAGGGTTTTCAGTGGCTGGTTTCTCAGAAGTAGATTGCCAGGCCTTTCTTCCAAGGTGTGTCTGGGTAGACTCAAACCTCCAACCTTTTGGTTAGCAGCTGAGAGCATTACCTGTTTGTACTATCCAGAGACTCCAAAAGGATGATAATAGGTTGAAAACTAGCATAAGGAGAAAAGAAAAGAGTTCTGGATTGGTGATTTGGAAATGCTGCATGTGTGTTAGCCCTGTGGTGGGAATTTCAAGGTCTGGCTCTGCTGCTGAAGTACTGTTTAGCCTTAGGCAAGGTATTTCCCTTCCAATCCTCAGTTACTTCTGTAAAATGGACACACTTGCCTGCTTCAGAGAACTGGTGTGAGGAGCAGATGATTATGGCCTATGGCCTACGCAGTGCTTTGGGAAATGCACAACATTAGAGCAGTGGACTCACAGCTTATCAGGATCAGCATCACCGGGAGGGCTTGTTGAAACACAGCGCACTGGGCCTCACCGCTAGAGTTCCTGATTCAGCAGGTCTGGGATGGGGCCCAGAATGTGCAACAAGTTCCCAGGTGATGCTGATGTTGCAGGTTGGGAGACCACACTTTGAGAACCACAACACCAGGCTGATGAATCACCCACTACTTGGGGTGGGTTAGGTAGAATTCTGGGGATAGATGTTACTGGCCACTTTCAGAATGCCTCTTTCAGAGCTTCCCATTTCAAAGCAACCAAGATGTGTTCATGGACTCCTCTTTTTTTTTTTTTTTTAAATTGTGCTTTAAGTGAATGTTTACAGTTCAAGTCAGTTTCTCATACAAAAATTTATACAGGAACTTCCGGCAAGATGGCGCTCTAGGCAGAAACACCACGCCGTCCCTCCACAACAAAGATCCGAAAAACTAAGCCAAACAGAGAATCAACAATCCTGAAACCCTAGAACATCAAA
>NW_004444072.1:787232-801842 GCF_000243295.1 Trichechus manatus latirostris | reverse complement strand
TTGGCTGTTGGCTTTGTATAAATGCCCTTAATTATGTTGAGGAATTTCCCTTTATTCCTATTTTGCTGAGAGTTTTTATCATGAATTGGTGTGGGACTTTGTCAAATACCTTTTCTGCATCAATTGATAAGATCATGTGGTTCTTGTCTTTTGCTTTATTTATGTGATGGATTACATTGATTGTTTTTCTAATGTTGAAACATCTCTGCATACTTGGTATGAATCTCACTTGGTATTGGTGAACTTTTTTTTTGGTATGTTGTTGAATTCTATTGGCTAGAATTTTGTTGAGGATTTTTGCATCAATGTTCATGAGGGATATTGTCTATAATTTTCTTTTTTTATGGTGTCTTTACCTGATTTTGGTGTCAGGGTTATGCTGGCTTCATAGAATGAGTTTGGGAGTATTCCATCATTTTCTATGCTCTGAAATACCTTTAGTAGTAGTGGTGTTAACTGTTCTCTGAAAGTTTGGTAGAATTCTCCAGTGAAGCCACCCAGGCCAGGGCTTTTTTTTGTTGGGAGTTTTTTAATTACCTTTTCAGTCTCTTCTTTTTTTTATGGGTTTATTTAGTTTTTCTACCTATATTTGTGTTAGTTTAGGTAGGTAGTGAGTTTCTAGAAGTTTGTCCATTTCGTCTAGGTTTTCAAATTTGTTAGAGTACAATTTTTCATAGTGTTCTTTTATGATTCTTTTAATTTCAGTTGGGTCTGTTGTGATATCACCCAACTTTTTTCTTATATGGGTTATTGACTTCCTCTCTTGTTTATCTTTTGTCAGTTTGGCCAATGGTTTATCGATTTTGATCTTTTCAAAGTACCGCATTTGGTCTTGTTAACTCTTTCAGTTGTTTTTCTTTTCTCTATTTCATTTAATTCTGCTCTAATTCTTATTATTCCCTTTCTTCTGGTAGCTGAGGGCTTCCTTTGCTGCTGTCTATTTTTTTGAGTTGTAGGGTTAATGTTTTGATTTTGGCCCTTTCTTCTTTTTGGATTTGTGCATTTATTGCTATAAATTTACCTCCGAGCACTGTTTTTGCTGTGTCCCAAAGGTTCTGGTAGGATGCGTTTTCATTGTCATTTGATTCTGTGAATTTCTTTATTCTGTCCTTAATTTCTTCTATAACCCGGTAGTTTTTGAGCAAGGTGTTGTTCAGTTTCCATGTGTTTGATTTCTTTTCTGCTACTTTGTCTGTTCTTGATTTCCACTTTTATGGCTTTATGGTCAGAAAAAATGCTTTGTAATATTTCAATGCTTTGGATTCTGCTAAAGCTTGCTTTATGGCCTAATATGTGGCCTATTCTGGATAATGTTCATGTGTGTTGGAAAAGAAAGTATACTTGGCTGATGTTGGGTGGAGTGTTTGGTATATGTCTATGAGATCAAGTTGGTTGATTGTGACATTTAGATCTTCTGTGTCTTTATCGAGCTTCTTTCTGGATGTTCTGTCCTTCACCGAAAGTGGTGTGTTGAAGTCTCCTACTATTATTGTGGAGCTGTCTATCTCTCTTTTCAATGCTGTTAGAGTTTGTTTTATGTATTTTGGAGCCCTGTCGTTGGGTGTGTAAATATCTATTATGATTACGTCCTTCTGACGTACTGACCCTTCAATCCTTATATAGTGTCATTCTTTATCCTTTGTGGTGAATTTTACTTCAAAGTGTATTTTGTCAGAGATTAATATTGCCACTCCTGCTCTTTTTTGACTATTGTTTGCTTGATATATTTTTTTCCATCCTTTGAGTTTTAGTTTGTTTGTGTCTTTCAGTCTAAGGTGTGTCTCCTGTAGGCAGCATATAGACATATCCTGTGTTTTTTATCCATTCTGCCACTCTCTGTCTCTTTATTGGTGCATTTAGTCCATTTACAATCAGTGTAATTATTGACAGGTATGAGTTTAGTGCTGTCATTTTGATGTCTTTTTTTGTATGTTCTTGACAGTTTCTTTGTTCCACTTAATTTTTTGTGCTGAGTCATTTTTCTTCGTGTATTTTCTTTTCATCTTTTCCATTGTTGTTGATTTTGTATTTGCTGAGTGTTTATGTTTTTCTTATTCTTTATTTTAACTTGTAGGGTTGTTAGTTTCCTCTGTGGTTACCTTAATATTTAACCTCTATTTTTCTAAGTTTAAACCACTCTTTTATTTCTTTATTTTTCCTTGACTTCCTCTCCTTGTGAAAGATCTATGACTGCACTATTTAGTCCCTCTCTTTTGTTTTAATGTTGTCATCTTTTACATATTGACGTCTCTGTTTTCCTATTTTCGGTGTTTTTGTTTTGATTTATTTTTGTGACTTCCCTATCTGGGTTGATATCTGGTTGTTCTGTCCTGTGTTCTAGTCTTGGGTTGTCATCCGATGTTACTGATTTTCTAACCAGAGGACTCCCTTTAGCATTTCTTGTAATTTTGGTTTGGTTTTTACAAATTCACTTAACTTCTGTTTATCTGGAAATGCCCTAATTTTGCCATCATATTTGAGGGACAGTTTTGCTGGATATGTAATTCTTGGCTGGCAATTTTTTTTTTTTTTTCCTTAAAGGCTTTATATGTATCAGTTCATTGCCTTCTTGCCTGTGTGGTGTCTTCTGAGTAGTCCAAGCTTAGTCTTATTGACTGTCCTTCATAGATGACTTTTTGTTTATCCTTAGCTGCTCTTAAAATTCTCTCTTTATCTTTGGTTTTGGCAAGTTTGATTATAATATGTCTTGGTGTCTTTCTTTTGGGATCTACTTTGTGTGGGGTTCAATGAGCATCTTGGATAGATACCTTCTCATCTTTCATGATATCAGGGAAGTTTTCTGCCAACCAGTCTTCAACAATTCTCTCTGTATTTTTTGTTATCTCCGCTATCCTGGTATTCCAATCACTCGTAGTTTATTCTTCTTGATAAAGTCCCACATAATTCTTAGAGTTTCTTCATTTTTTAAAAATTCTTTTATCTGATTTTTCCTCATATAAATTGGTGTCAGGTGCTTTATCTTCAGTCTCATGAATTCTGATTTCTACTGCCTCAATTCTGCTTCTATGACTTTCAACTGAGTTGTCTAATTCTGAAATTTTATTGTTTATCTTTTGGATTTCTGTTCGCTGTCTCTCTATGCATTCTTGTACCCTGTTTAATTTGTCATTATCCTCTTGTATAACCTTAAGTTCCTCTGTTGCTTTGTCTGTGTGTTCCTTGGCTTGTTCTGTGTTTTGAATGATCTCCTTCCTGATCTCTTGAAGAGTTCTGTGTATTAATCTTTTGTATTCTACCTCCGGTAATTCCAAGAAGTTCTCTTCCTCTGGAAAATTTTTTGATTCTCTTTTTGGTCACTTGCTGAAGCCATCATGGTCTGCCTCTTTATGTGATCTGATATTGACTGTTGTCTCCGAGCCATCAATAAGTTATTATATTTATTTATTTTATGTTTCCTTACTGTGCCCTAGCTCCTTGTTTTGCCCAAATAGACTAGTCGTGTGAGCTAGTTTGATTATTGGTGTCTTTGAAGCTCTAATGTCCTGTCACCAGGTGGTTAGATCTGTTACTAGGTATGTGAGCCCAGGAGTCCACTTACTTTTCTTATATGGATTCAGCTCAGGTCCAGATAGTCGCTCATGAAGTGTGTGGTGCAGGCTCTCACCTACAGTCCTAGACAGGCAGGGGTGATTGGAGTAAGCACAGGTATCTGGCTGTAGTAGGGGGTCACACACCGAGCAAGGCTGGGGGCTGACGGCTACTCCTGAGTGTCTGGGAGGTATGCGTGTCCCTGTTCCCTAGAGTGCGTAGGTGGGTGGGTTTTGCAGCCGGACTATGGGTACCCGATGCTGTTGGCTGTAGGGACTGGGAGGCACCACTTGTTCTTGGACCCCTGTCGCAGATGGCTAAGGAGAGTGGGTAGAGCCACCAGTCCTCAGGCCCCTGATGTGGGTAGGTGGGGCCCCTGCTTAATGGGCAGAGCAGTATCAAATGTCATGAACCTGCCACTCCACCATATAGCTGATACAGTGAAAGTAGGCTTCAGGTATATACCCTGTTGTACTGTGTTAATAGGAGCCTATGCTGTTGAAATGGGCCTACACAGGTCTATGCAGGGGTGAAAGACATTCAAAGTTCATGGACACCTTATGCCTGTGCCTAGGCAAAGGAGCTGTGCCTGCCCTGACTTCCTGGCTTACAGGAGCTGGCAGATTATTTTTTCCTGTTTGTTAATTTGTTCCCTCTCCAAGGCCAGGAGAATAGCTCAGGGCACGTGACAGGTCCTACTTCTGGCCCAGGGGCCCTGGCAATTGCTGAAGCCAGCCTGGGACCCTGTGCAGAGTGGGGAGGGAGCAGGTAAATGGGAGAGAGGCTCTTCCCAAATAGGGTGCTTTTGATCTGTGTGGTAGGTTAAATGTATGTACTTATTTTTTGCCAACTGAGTGCCACTTTTCACTGGCTCTGGAGGCCTGAGCAGACTCTCTGCTGCTCAGTCTCTCTTGATGTGGAAAATGCATCCCGAACGCCACTGCTTGGCTCACTGCACAGGCCAGCCAATCCAGCCCGCAGGGTGCCGGCTCCCACCAGGTCAGGTCTGGCAACTCCTTGCTGCTTCTGAACCGTCTCTCCCTCCCCCTGCCGCTCAGTCCAGTTCCACAACTTTGCCTTTGATGTTCAGGGTTCCTAGATTGTCATATATAATCGATTCACTTGTTTTTTCAGGTCTTTGTTGTAAGAGGGCCCACCGGAAGCATCTGATCACTCTGCCATTCTGGCCCCACCTCCTTGTGGACCCCTCTTATTTTCTTCTCCCTCCACCCAAGATTATCTCCCTGGTGCACTTCACTCTTTAAAACCACGAGAAAAGAAAGTAGGTGATTTCTGACTTTGTGTAATCCAACAAACAATAGCAGCTAATAATGCTTAGTCACTCGGTGGCTCAAACAATTTGTACTTGGCTACTATCTAGAAGGTTGACAGTTCAAACTCACCCAGTGGTGTCATGAAAGAAAGGTCTGGTGGGTGATCTGCTTTCATGAAGATTATAGCCAAGAAAATCCTATGGGGCAGTCCCACCCTGTAGCACACATGGGAATCACTCTGAGTCGGAATTGTACTCAACAGCAAGGGTAAGTAGTACTTAACTTACAGTGGGAGAGCCCAGTAAAGGGGCAGTCAGGACACTTGGGGAGGCTGAGCAGTGAGTAGATTTGAGATTGGCAGGGGGTTAATGTGCTGGCAGGAGGTTATAGTGTTAATTATCTATTGCTGCATAATAAGTTACCCCAAACTTAGACACTTAACAAACATCTCACAGTTTCGGAGGGTTAGCAATGTGGGAGAGGCTTAGCTGGTTGTTATGGCTTGGGGCCTCACAAGCAGTTGCAGTCAAGATGTCGGCTGACTTGGCTGGGCTGGAGGCCCCACCTCCACTGTGGCTCATTTGCATGGCTGTGGGTAAGCAGCTTCAGTTCCTGCCAAAACGGCCTCCCCATAGGGCTGCTTGGGACATGGCTGCTGGCTTCCACCTGAGCAAGTGCTCAAGATAGTGAGCTGAAGTATCATTTATAACCTAATCTCAGAAGAGACATGCTGTTACATCTGCGATAGTTATTGGTCACACAGACCAGTCCTGGAACTATGTGGGAAGGTACTACACAAGGGTGTGAATATCAGGAGGCGGGGGGTCATGGGATGGGGGGCATCTTGGAGATTGCTACCCCAGTTATGCTCATTAAGAAGCTCGTCTGTTTATTGGGCTCTCTCTCTCTCCTAACTCCACTAACTCTTCTCAGATGAATTGGTTCGTGAGCTCCAGAAGGTGCTGGGAGAATCGTGTCTGTGATGGTTTTCTCTTCCCTGCATGCTCCCCTCTTCCCTGTCCTGTTCTGTGACCCTTGTGTAGACAGCACTAAGACACTGACTTCTATAGATAGCACCAACAAAACTCTCTTGCCCTCTGCCTTCCTGTTGGGTCCAGCCAGCGGGAGGCGGCAGCAGGAAATGGGCGGGTAGAAGAGGGAGAAGTCAGGATATTTATCCCCTGGCTCCATCCCTGCCAGATCACCACAGTCTGGCTGTGTCTCTGTATTGAAGGCTACGCTGCTGTCAGGCTGTCCTGTCCAACCAGCTTTCTTCTCTTGGTTCTGATAACTACTTCATCCCCTCACACTTTCAGGTTGAGGGTGGTAACGGTTTCAGTTGTTGCAAGCCCCAGTATGTTGAGCTATCCTTTGCTGGTTTCCCTACACACTGCCCACATCTGTGTAAATCATTCTGTTATTAAACTCTCCTCAATTAATCATGCTATACAGTCTCCTTTCTGCTATGACCCTGCCTGCAACAGCACCTAACGCGTCAGAGAGCAATTTCTGCTCAGAGGAAGCAGGCATGGTGGACACTTATTGTTTTTGTATGACCATATTCCATTTCACCCTCCCCCACCAAGTAACAGTGCCCTATTGTTCCTTTCAGGACTCACCCCTCCCCCTCTCAATCCTTGAGTTTTAGGTCAGAGCTAAGCCCATCATCCTTCACTCTAATGGGGGCATGAGACTCAGTGCTTGTCAGTCAGAAGATCACAGCCCTCTCTGGCCAGTGATGGGTCCAGGGATGGGCATGTGGCCCAAAACAGCCAAAGAGACTCACTTCTTGGACTTTTGAGGGGAACTGTGTGGAAAGAGAAGCTTTCTTTCTGGGGTTTTTGAGAGGATCACATGAAGCCTAGAGCTGGGGTGGCTATTTTTACCATAACAGGCGGAGCAGAATGAGAGCGTGAGAGTGAGGAGGGGTGAGGGTAAAAAGGAGAGGAGAGAGAAGGAAGAGGATAGGGAAGGGAAGGGAAGAGAAAGAATGGGAAAGCAGTTAAGAGACTGTCATCAGAAAAGCATTTGAGTCCCTGGATCCAGCCATGCCGGAAGAATTTATTGGCTCATATAACTAAAGGTTCTGACCCAAAGAAACTGAGGGAGCTAATAATGTTCATGCCTGTTTTAAGCCACTAGGTTTTGGGGTAATTTGTTATGTGGGAATAGACAACCAATATAAGGAGGAAGGCTTGGCAATGAGAGAAGACTGACGCTGGAGACAAGGACCTTCTGAACTGCTAAGCAACGAAAGTAGCCTCCACAGTAGGCCTTTTCACAGAGCTTCCTGCCACATCAGCATTTGTTATAAATTCTGGCCTTTTCTCACAGTACAATATACTATTAAAACTTTATTTCAATTTTGCAACATATAAGCCCTTTGTTCAGAAATCATTTATTTTTCCATTTAGTGGGTAATTTGTGTTCGAGCAGGTTTGACTTCCATTGAGAATCTGATTGGCTGAGTCACCATTGCATCTCTGGGTGGAGCTTCTGTGCCAGGCCACCTCATCGGCTACCACCCAGCCTTCTGATTGGCTGAACTTGGGTCAGGTGCCTACTCCTGTAATAGTGGCTGTGGGCAGGCCCTCCCCTCAGGAGTGACCCTGGCAGGTGCAGAGACTGGACAGTCTGTGAGGAAGGCATGGTTTTACCTTCTCTGGAAACAGCCCTGTTTTAGCCCAGTTGAATACAGCTCATTGTGCCTTTCACGTCATTTATGTGGAAAACCACAGACAGGCACAGCTGCACCTACGTTATAAACCACACGACCAAGAGGCTTCCCTCAATCTGATTCAGCCAAAAATACACTTGATTTCCTGTCTCTATGTTATGGTAAAGGTTGCCATTGGCTTCCGGAATTTTAGGATCATAGTTGACAAAAGCATATAACAACTTTTAGTCATAGGTATTTTTTTCCCTAAAAATGATTTTACTCATTTTTCCCTGTACTCCACCTTGTCCTGCCACTCCTTATTGTAAAAATCACTTTGTTCTACCACTATTATTTTCTCCCTCATTTCTACTTTATGAACAATTATTTCTAAATTGTCAATAGAAAGTAACTCAGAGAAAGTTCTAGGTGCTCTGCTCAGAAGGGCAGAATGTGTACCCAGTAGGTGCTTGATAAATATTTATTGGGTAAAGCAGTCCTAGCAAGCCTGGAACTACTCTGTCTCTCCCTTTCTCAGGCTGATTTGAATCATCTTGGCGTGAAGCAATGATATGCATTTTTAAAATAATTTGTTTCCCTGGGGTTTTGGGCAGGGAAGCAGAGTACAGTGGGTGGCCACCACTACATCCGGAGCCACGTCCAGCCTGCCAGCTCACTCCTCCCTACCGCTCTGCGTCAGCGAGGCTGAGCACTGCCATCTGGGTGGGAGATGGCCCGCACCCACTCCACGGGGACTTCCCAGGGCACAGGGGGAATCTCAGGGCCTCAGGAATTCTGAGTTGTTCTGGCTTACCCTGAAGACTTGATTCATTCCAGGCCTTTGCGAGGGAGCAGTTAGTCAGCAGAAGGTGGGGCCGCCTTTGCCGCTTTCCCACATGGATTATTCAATACCATTCCACAAATGAGAAAACTGGGGCACAAGGTTGAAATAAATTGTCCAAGGTCTACACAGTGAAGAGTAAGCTGTGAGCCCAAGAATGTAAACCCAGTCCATCTGCTCTAGAATCTATGCTCTGAATTCTCCTGCCTAAAAGCCAGAAAAGGATCTGGAGGACAACATTGAGGGAGGAATTTCATTTTTACTTTATACAATTCTGTATATATATGGTGCATATGCAGCTTTTAAAAAATCAATTTAAAAGAAGATAAAACTAAATAGCCACCACAGTTAAGAGGCAAATCACAGAAGGTTAATTATCAATTGTCTACATAAAAAATTATCTGAAACACTTACTGGGCATGGAGTCAAAATCTTTTTTTAAATGGCTTTGAAATGTTCGATACAAATACAGAAACCAGTGGTCTAAAAATGTCTTCACCACACTAGATACGAGGTGTCTGCAACTCTTCTCCCACCAACCACTTGGCATCTGGGATTAATGGTGTGGGAGGCCCCGCTCTATATCTAGTGGGTGCTCCATAAATGCCTGCTGAGTGATTCATGAATGAATGAAGCATACTAGCCACCACTTATCTTTAAGGGGCGTCGTTGGGCAACTATAAAGTTCTTGACCCAAAACCCCAAGCCAAACCCATTGCCACTGAGTCGACTCCAACTTATAGCAATCCTATACGACAGAGTAGAACTGCCCCACAGGGCTGCCAAGACTGTAATCTTTATGGGAGCAGACTGCCGCATCTTTCTTCCACAAAGCGGTTGGTAGGTCAAAGCTAGCGTGATTTATTAAGGTCCCTGGATCCCTGGGTGAGACACGTACAGAAAGACTTCTATTACTCATAACTTTCCATCACTGCCTCTCTCTCTCTAATGCTTTTTTCCAGTCCCACTCTCTCTCTCTCTCTCTCTCTCTCTGGGGCACTGCATTTTCCTTCCAGTTATCCCGAGCCCTGTCTGACATGTTCCATTTACTGCCAGAAAGGCAGATGTGAGAAAAAGTCTCCCATTTTTAAAAGCTGCTTCATAGCCACATTTCTGATGTTGTTGGTGGCTATGGCGTAACAATTTCATTTGAATAGAGTTCTAGTCAACCATGATGGGAAAGGTTCCTACAACAGCCATTTCTAATACAGCTTTTGCTTTAAGAGTTTGGTTCTTACTTTAGAAAACGTTGGAGGAATGTGAAATGCTTATACTTCCTGGGTGTCACTTGATCAACAAGAAAAGAAAACAAACAAAACACTGCTTTGTGGATGTGTAAACTATAAATTGACATTTATTTTTGTTTGAGCTCTTAAAACCAATTGTGTACTGAGAGTTTGTTGGAGGAAGATGTGGCCTGAAAAAGACAAACGTGAGTAGAAAATACCAGAACATGTATCAGTAATTCATACTTAAGAGGAAGAGACGCTGAGGGAATCTGCATCTCCTACTTCTTCCCATAGTTCCCAGGGTGGGATCTGGTGCCATAGAAGTGGTTTCCAACCTTAGGGTAGAGAGGTGGTCACAGTGCTTGTGACCATTGGCCTGTGGAAGTGGAGGCTGATCACGTGGCAGCCAGCGCCCACCCTACACATTTCCCCTAGTCCCTGTCATACAACCGCCCGTAGAGAGCTGCCGTCACCAGGCCTGAGGACAGCCCACTCTTCCTCATGAAATAGTGGTCATTCTCCCAGCCCATCTGGTCAGGGATTTCCAGAGTCATCCCTGAGGTCAGAAACAGAGGAAAGATATAGGAAGTAGAGAAGTTCCCCCACAGGTGAAACTCAAATTTCCCCGTGGCCTCTGTGATCTCCTGCCCACATGTATCAAGACCAAGCCCCCCACACTTGACCAGGGCACAAACTTGAACGTAGTAAGTGCCATGCACTGTGTGAAGACCATCAAAGACCCCCAGGGCATACAGCTCTGTGGACAGGTCAGGCCTCTGGTAAAGTAAATAACAGCAGAGGCCATTTGCACACACTCGGAGATGGCCTTCCTTTCCCCACACAGGGACCAGGGTGAAATTGTCATACATCATCTCAGAGTGAAACAAGGGAAGAGCGTCCATGTTCCACTTGGCAGCTCCTTCGCAATGGACTTCGTGAGCATCCTTCTCACAGTATGGATCACCTGCCAAGATTTTTAAAAACTTAGCATGAGATGGGCCCATTTTACCTGTTGCATTCTCTGTACCAATGAGACCCAGTGGATTTTTAGCTACCTGGGCAACTATAAGGTGACCTCTGGGGTTTTCCATGTCATGGTGCCAAAAGGACTGCAGAGGGGTGTGTATGCCACTCCCCGTCATCCCCAGAGATGGGTGGTGGATGTTAGCTGCCAGCATGTTGATGCCAAGGGCAATGGCAAAGCCGTGTTGAATCTGAATAGCTGCCAACAGTGGGAGCTGGTTCATCCAGGCAGTTGGGTGCACAATGTGCTTCACCTTGAAGTCTCTGAGGAGGCTGATGCCAGGCTCAAAGAACAATATGTCAAAGCAAGTGAAGATGCCAAACTTGCCAGCAAAGGGGGTATCAAAGGTGATGTAATCCACTTTGGGAGGGGTATCAAAAGCGGCCTCAAAGTACAGGTTGTGTTTGCGGTAGCGGTCAACAAGGGTTCCATTACTGCTGAACACAACATTTGTGTTAAACTGGTATCTCCCATCATTTGGGCACCCTGGGTCACTGCTATGACAAGGCTGCTTCGTGCCGAGATTGGCCACCAGGAACATCTCTCCCCTGAGGGCCATACAACTCAGGCGCTGGAGGACCTAGAGAGAAAGAGGTATTAATAAATGGATCTTCCAAGTTCTGCCTTTTGCCTTATGTTTTTTTAATGGAAGAGTACCTGTATTATGCCCATAATATACAGACACTTATTTTACATCAATAAGAAAAAGGCAACCATTACTGAAAATGTTCAAAGGATATGAACAGGTGATTCATAGAATAAATACAAATGGCCAACAAATATCTGAAAAGATGCTCAACCTCATTAGGAACAGGGAAATGAAAATTAAAACAATAATGAAATTTACCTCCATCCGATTGGCAAAAACTCAAAAGACTGATCCTATGTTGCACTGACCAATAGGTGGGAAAATAGGCAATGTTTAAGCACTCAGCTGCTAATCGAAAGGTCAGTGGTTTGAATCCACCAGCCGCTCCTTGGGAGAAAAGACCTGGCGATCTGCTCCCGTAAAGATTACAGCCTAGGAAACCCTACAGGGCAGTTTTACTCTGTCCTATAGGGTTGCCATGTGTCAGAGTCAACTTGATAGCACACAACAACATAAAGTGAATACCAAAGTCTTTTGAAGGGTAAACTTGGCATACTTTAAAATAATGTACAATGTATCTATTGTTTGACTGAGAAACTCCACTTCTAGGAATTTTATCTTACAGAAAAACTTGGACATATTTACAAAAATATGTATATAAGGACATTCATTGAAACACTGCTCATAATAGCAACATTAAAAAAAATTAGTTTAAAAATGTTAGCATACAGCATGCTAAAAAAGGAGGATGTCAATAACTATAAAATGCATAGCATCATTGGATGTACACCAAATTGCTGATGGCAGTTTCTCTAGGAAGGGAAAGAGGGTGAGGGTGGAGGGTGGGGAAGGTGCGCTTTCACCTTTTTACTTCTGCATGTTTTTCTATAAACGTGTTTTTTGTGTGATTAGTAAACAGACAGACCCTTAGATGAATAAACACCTTGTAACACCAGACACTCTTTCACTGAAGGAACGGATGGCACATGGAGTTTGGGTTTGATTTCTATGATCCTAGAGTCTTCCTTCAATCTCAGATAATGCTGTCTTGGCTTTTGGTCCCTGGCTGGGTTCATCTGCACATGACCTCTGTTTACTGAGGAGGAATACTGGGATCCTCACACACCTCCGTGTCATTGAACCGGTGAGGCTCCAGGCATGGGTTCCACCTCACCAACCGGGGAGACGGCATGAAGTCCAAAAATGGGTATATGGATGTTCTTGTAAAGTTGAATCCATGAATGCCATCTTCTGGAAACACTATAATCTGTACACCCTGTAAGTGAAAACATCAAAGAACAGTCTGTTAGATGATGGGAAGCACCACTTCATTCATTTGTTCATTCTTTCCTTCATTCGACAACCATCAAGCAATTACTACTCTGAGTCAGTGACCAGAGATACAAAGACAGTGGCTAGACTCTCATCAGAGGTCTTAGTCTTGGGAAAGATGTCGCTCTTGGCCTAATTCTGAGGGAACAAAGTCCTCTAGCAATACCCATTGACTGTGCTGGGGTGGCAAGTCAGGTAAGGAGGAACGTGTGAGCTTGTTTGAAGGGAGTTTACCAAGCACACAGTTAGGAAGGGTTTGGAGTTCTTGTGCAATGGGAGATGAGGTCAATTACAAAGGGCCTGAATATTGGGCCAATTAATAGATCAGTATTTACAGTCATTGTACATCACAGTTAGATGGGGAATTTCTGAAAAAACACTGAAGCTTTGGCCCCACCCTAAAAAGTCTGATTCAATTGATTATGGGTGGGGTCCCAGAAACAGCATCTGTTTAAAGGTCCCCAGGTGATTCTAATGTGCAGCCAAAGCTGGGACCCACTCTGCTAGCTGTTAATAGACAAGTGTGTTGATTTCAGCATGGAAACAAGGACTTACTCTAAATCGAAATTCCCCAACTGGGAATTCAGAGGTTCCTTTCAGAACCCTGACAACCCTAACAGCCTTTTCAAACACCTCGGGGACACCCTGGGCTCCCTGACTGGGATGGCTGGGGCTCCGCATGACGTACGTAGCAAGCTGAGGAAATCCAAAGCAACAGGGCTGCCCTCAGCCTCAGTGCCAGGGCCTTGTTCTTCTGGTGCTCTCCACTTACAGGGCTTAAAATGTCACGCCTAGAACATTAGCCCCACTGTGGAAGGTGCAGGAGAAAGACAGAGAGGCATGAATAATTTAAAATAGCAGGCAGTTTGAGTCATTTCTTTCTGGAATGCACTGCAAACTCTCTAATTTTTTTCCTGGTTATCAAAGCTTCAAAAGTTTAATTGTAGAAAATTTGGAAAACAGAAAATATAAAGGAAGAATTCATAATCCTATAACACAAAGGTTGTTATTAGGTGCCGACTCATAGCGACCCCATGTAGAACAGAATGAAACACTGCCTGGTCCTGTGCCATCCTCATGATCGGGGCTATGTTTGAGGCCACTGTTGCAGCCACCGTGTCAATCCATCTCACTGAGGGTCTTCCTCTTTTTCGTTGACCCTCTACTTTACCAAGCATGATGTCCTTCTCCAGGGACATCATAACACGTCCAAAGTACGTCAGAAGAAGTCTCGCCATCTTTGCTTCTAAACAGCATTCTGGCTGTACTTCTTCCAAGACAGATTTGTTTGTTCTTCTGGCAGTCCACGGTATATTCACTATTCTTAGCCAACACCATAATTCAAAGGCATCAATTTTTCTTCGGTCCTCCTTATTCACTGTCCAGCTTTCCCATGCATATGAGGCGAATGAAAATACCATGGCTTGGGTCAGGCGGACCTTAGTCTTCAAAGTGATATCTTTGCTTTTTAACACTTAAAAGAGGTCTTTTGCAGCACATTTGCCCAATGCAATATGTCGCTGATTGCTTGACCACTCCTTCCATGGGCGCAGATTGCAGTCCAAGTAAAACGAAATCCTTGACAACTTCGATATTTGCTCCGTTTGTCATGATGTTTCTTATTGGTCCAGTTGTGAGGATTTTTGTTTTCTTTATGTTGAGGTGTAATCTATATCTTCAATACAGCTGTAGTCTTTGATTTTCATTAGTATGTGCTCCAAGTCCTCTTCACTTTGAGCAAGAAAGGTTGTGTCATCTGCATATAGCAGGTTAATGAGTCTTCCTCCAGTCTTGAGGAAGACCATTCATATAGTCCAGCTTCTCAGACTACTGAATATTAACATGAAGGTACTTGTTAATATTTTGGTTATTTTCATTATTTTCCCTTAAAAATATATATATACACACACACATATAATGCATATATATGTATATATACTCATGCTACCAAAAAAATAAATCCAGACTTTGATAGGAAGAAGCTTTATTCAGAAAGAAAATGGGGAAAAGGACTATTACAATAGGAACTGAACTGAACCCACTGCCGTCAAGTAGATCCCGACTCATAGCAACCCTATGGGACAGAGTAAAACTGCGACCATAGGGTTTTCAAGGA
>NW_004444072.1:772693-774645 GCF_000243295.1 Trichechus manatus latirostris | reverse complement strand
GATCCAAATTCCAATGGCCTTTTTTAAGGAGATGGAGAAACAAATCACCAACTTCACATGGAAAGGGAAGAGGCCCCGGACAAGTAAAGCATTACTCAAGAAGAAGAACAAAGTGGGAGGCCTCCCACTACCTGATTTTAGAACCTATTATACCACCACGGTAGTCAAAACACCCTGGTACTCGTACAACAACAGATACACGGACCAATGGAACAGAATTGAGAATCCAGACGTAAATTCATCCACCTATGAGCAGCCGATATTTGACAAAGGCTCAAAGTCCATTAATTGGGGAAAAGACAGTCTCTTTAACAAATGGTGCTGGCATAAGTGGATATCCATCTGCAAAAAACTGAAACAAGACCCATACCTTACACCATGCACAAAAACTAACTCAAAATGGATCAAAGACTTAAACATAAAATTGAAAATGATAAAGATCACAGAAGAAAAAATAGGGACAATGCTAGGAGCCCTAATACATGGCATAAACACAATAGGAACCATAAGTAACAACATACAAGCACCAGAAGAGAGACTAGGTAACTGGGAGCTCCTAAAAATCAAACACTTATGCTCATCAAAAGACTTCACCAGAAGAGTCAAAAAACAACCTACAGACTGGGAAAAAAATTTTGGCTATGACAAAAACGATCAGCGTCTAATCTCTAAAATCTAAAAGATACTGCAAAATCTGAACAACAAAAAGACAAATAATCCAATTAAAAAACGGGCAAAGTATATGAACAGACACTTCGCTAAAGAAGATATTCAGGCGGCTAACAGACACATGAAGAAATGCTCGTGCTCATTAGCCATTAGAGAAATACAGATCAAAACTACAATGATATATCATCTCACCCCAACGAGGCTAGCATTAACCCAAAAACCACAAAATAATAAATGCTGGAGAGAGAGACTGGAACACTTACACACTGTTGGTGGGAATGTAAAATGGTACAATCACTTTGGAAATTGATTTGGCACTTCCTTAAAAAGCTAGAAACAGAAGTACCATAAGATCCAGCTATTCCGCTCCTTAGAATATATCCTAGAGAAATAAGCGCCGTCACACAAATAGATATATGCACACCCATGTTCACTGCAGCACTGTTCACGATACCAAAAAGATGGAAACAACCTAGGTGCCCATCAACAATGGATAAACAAATTATGGTATATCCACACAATGGAATACTATGCAACGATAAAGTACAACGATGAAGCCATGAAATGTAACAATGGAGGAAGCTGGAGGGCATTATGCTGAGTGAATTTAGTCAGTCACAGAAGGACAAAGATTGTATAAGACCACTATTATAAGAACTCAAGAAAAAGTTTAAACACAGAATAAAACATCCTTTGATGGTTATGAGGGTGGGGAGGGAGGGGGAGGGTTATTTACTAACTGGATAGTAGATGACAATTAGGTGAAGGGAAAGACAGCACACACTACAGGGGACGTCAGCACAACTGGACTAAACCAAAGCTAAGAAGTTTCCTGAATACAATCAAACACTTTGAGGGACAGAGTAGCAGGGGTAGGGGTCTGGGGATCATGGTTTCAGAGAACATCTAGGTCAACTGGCATAACAAAGTTTATTAAGAAAATGTTCTGCATGCTACTTCGGTGAGTGGCATCTGGGGTCTTAAAAGCTTGCAAGTGGCCATCTAAGATGCATCCATTGGTCCCAACCACTTGGAGTAAAGGAGAATGAAGAATACCAAAGACAAAAGGAAAGTAGTAGCTCAAGAGACAGAAAGGCCCACATAAACCAGAGACTTCATCAGCCTGAAACCAGAAGAACTAGATGGTGCCTGGCTACCACCAAAGACCACCCTGACAGGGAATACAACAGAGAGTCCCTGATGGAGCAGGAGAAAGGTGGGGTGCAGAACTCAAATTCTAGTAAGAAGACCAGACTTAATGGTCTGACTGAGACTGGGGGAAC
>NW_004444072.1:764791-772593 GCF_000243295.1 Trichechus manatus latirostris | reverse complement strand
AAAAAAAAAAAAAAAAAAAACCCAGGTGTGGGGAAGTGAAATGAGTGGGTGACATCATCGGATAGTAAGAATGTTTTATGATGAGTCCAGCCTGCTGTCTGGGAGGGGCCCTTAAATGGGGGTAGTACATTGGCTCAGGCTGAGGATGGGCCAAAGTTCAGGGACTTGGGAGAAAGAGAGAAACTTCACCAAAGTTTGGTTAAGAAGCCCTTTGTTTCTGATTGATCAGTGATGACAAGCAATTCAGTTACTCATTTATGAGGCAAGGAATGGGAATTTGGAGGGTCTGTGTCTGGCCTTGTCATGGGTAAACAAGGGACATCCGTGAGTCTTGTCTAAATCATGTGGGAACAGTGGTTGTGCAGGGCTTCGAACCGGTTCTCGGTTTTATCATGGCCAAGAAAGTGACACCGGAACAGACCTGATTTTTTAAAATTTGAGTGAACTGGAACCATAACTGAAATGGGAAAAATTATGGATCATAAGCCATGCTAGAAACTTAATCTCTCTCTTAGAAAACAAGGGCAGTGTATGTGATGCATAGCAACCAATCTCTTGCCCCTTGGATTCTGTGCAGACTTGAAAACAGCGGTTCCCAGATCAAAGATGGCAGCCAACTGCTCTGCTCTGAATGTGTGTCATGCTCCTCAGTCCTGGCAATGATCCAATCTCAAGCATCAGCGTCCTGAAAGGGCTCACTATGCCTCTCCTGAGTCTCCCATTCCAGGGCTTTGATCTGTAATTTTTCCCATTCCGGTCATAGTTCCAGGTCACCCCAATTTTACAAATTCAGGTCTCTTCTGGTTTTGCTTAGTTGGCCATGACCAAACCGGGAAGAACAGGTTCAAAGCCCTGGTTATTTGCAGTAAGTTGTTTTCCTGAACACAGAAGGTGGGGGGATTTCTTTAATTGTTGCTGTTTTCCAGTATCACAAGGTCCAGGTAAAATTTAGTTTTATTAATGTATGTATATAACTAAGATAATAATACATGGTTTTGCATCTTGATTTTTCCCACTACATAGAACATCAAGAACCTTCAAAAATATCATTTGTAATGGCTGCACTGTATTTAATAAGAGGATGCACTGGAGTTTATCTTCTATTGCTGGACATCTGAATTGTTCCCATTTTTTGTAATAAAAAGAACAATGTGGTGACCATCTGCACACAGAGTGCTCAAAACATTTGCTGAATGAGTGTTGTGTACAGATGTTTGAATCTCTAATTATTTCTTTAGAATCAAGTCTTAAAAGTAGAATTACTGAGTCAAAAGGTATGAAAATTTTTAAGTTTTTAACACACACTGCCGGGTAGCTTTCCAAAAAGATTATACCAATGAACACACCCGCCAGCAGAGTATAAGACTGGTCATCACATTGCACACTTAGCAATGACTGTGTAAAGAAAAACTATTGAAAGCTTAGAAATAAAGCAAGAAGATGAATGCATGCCCTTTCAAAGTCATACTGGGGTACTGTTTAACAGGCTCACTCCAGGATTATTTAATTATCGAGACAATGAACCACTGTTTCACTTTATTATTCAGTAAAAGATCACCCTAAAGATTACAATTTTATTGCCCTGTAGGGCATTTACCAGTTTCATATCTATTAGCAAATTAATTTCTGCACTAATTTGATTAACATACACATTTCCATTCCTCAAATTCTCTTTTGAACCAGCTTTACCATCTTACTGCTTCTCTCACTAAGTAATGAGTTGAATCAAACCTTCAGTAAACATTCATTCTATATTTATATGAGTCATGTTTTTAACTTTTTGAAAATCATGCTTGTACAATATATTATCCTTTTTAAAAATAAAAACTTTGAGAGCACTAACTGGTTAACTATGGAGAATAACATTTAGGCTATGTATGCATATTGAAATAATATTTTAAAAAAACTGCATTCCCTGAGCACATACAGGCCAGCAGTAAGGAGAGGAACCAAATATGAGCTGGGGCAGAACTTCGGAGCCGACGTGGCTAGCAATCCTCTGTAGGAAGTAATTAACATTCTGATAAAAGGCCTTAGAAATTTTCTGGTAGACCTTTACGTGATCAGGAACTCCAGAGGAATTAAGGTTAACAAGCCAGGTGACCTACTGGCCTAATCATTTTTGAGCTGGACTTCTTTTTCCCCCTATAAATGCCTCTACCAAGAAAGAAATAGTCCAGTTGGCTTGTTCAGGAACTCTACCCTTACAGCAACCTTGATATAAAACTTTGACACATGCTTGTTGCCAATTTGCCTTAGAAGTTGCTTCAACACACAGAACCACATAAGGGAGCCAAGATATCTACAAGCACTAAAAAAGATCACATCAACAACTCTGTCCCTGTTCCTGGGCCACAAACAGAGAAGGAATGATCCCTTGCAGTGTGCACGGGGTCAACAAAAGCATGTTATACAAGACTAGCCTCATCTTCTCTCTGGGCAGGTTATTAACATGCTAAGAAGCCTGGGTGGTGCAAGCCGTTTGGAATAGTCTGCTAACCTAAAGGCTGGTGGTTCAAACCCACCCAGTGGCTCTGCAGAAGAAAGTCCTGGCAAACTACTTCCCTAAAGACAGCCGAGAAAACCCTATGGGGCAGTTCTGCTGTATAACACATGGGGTCACCATGAGCTGGAATTGATTCAATGGCAACAGGATTAAAATGCTAAAGCAGGTGACTGCTATAGTCACAGCCCCTGGGCTTCAGTATGGCATTTGACAAATGTCTCAGGATGGCCCGTGGAGAGCATGGAGACGCGAGAGGTGGGTGATATTTCAGGTACAGGCTCAGCGTCATGCAAGCCTACACCTCTACCCAGAGGGTACCCTTGAGGGGATCGGTGTCATCAGGAGGTCTGAGGGCATAGCTTGGGATTTTTTTACACTGACTTCGGTGCAGACATCAACGAGGTGTGTATCAAGTTTGTGAACAACGTGAAAGTAACTGATATGCTGGATGTCGGTAGAGATCCCCAAATAGGCTGACAAGCTTAAATGTGAAGTCCAGCTCTCAGGTTAAATCAATCAACCATGTAAGTACAGGATGGCAATGGCAGCAGGTGTGTCTGTGTGCGTGAAAAGGTTTAGGGGCTTCACTTGATGGCAGGTGCCCTATGAACCACAGTGACGTGTGGCTGCTAGATGTTTCCTGGGGACAATGCCTAGAATGAGACAGGTGAGAGGTCTCCTCCACCCTGCCCTGGGCCAACCGTTGGGAGAACTGCGTGCAGTTCTGGGCACGGAGATAAAATGGCAAGTCTTCAGCGGAGGGGTTGGCTGCATAAACTAAGGAACTGTCGAAGGGACTGGGGACACACAGCCAGAAGGAGAGACACCTTGGGGAGCCATGACAGCTGTCCTCAAATGTGGGACAGATGGCTGGCCCTGGCAAAGGGGCTCAGTCTGTTCTGTTTAGCTCTGAGGACAGAACAATGGGTAGCAGTTACAGGGAGGCCCACTGCTGCTCTATGAAAGGAAGACTTTTCTAGAAGTTTCCATCGTTCTCAGTTGGAACGTGTAGGCCTGTGAGACAATGAGTTCTGGGCCACTGAAGGGGTTCAAAGAGAAACTGGACATGAAGTTAGGGACAAAAGAGGATTTTCATTCATCAGGAAAAAAGAAGCTGGACCAGGTCTTTAAGCTCCCTTCCAACATCGGACATGCATATACATCTTACGGAGCCCCTGGGTGGTACATCTGGTTAATGTACTTGGCTGCTAACTGAAAGGTTGGAGGTTCGAGTCCACCCAGAGGTACTTCAGAAGAAAGGCCTGGCAATCTATTTCTGAAAAATCAGCCACTGAAAACCCTATGGAGAACAGTTCTACTCTGACACGCATGGAGTTGCCACGAGTGAGAATCGAGTGATGGCAACTAGTTACCCATCTTATAGGCTGAAATTTTAACTATAACAAGAGATGGTGGCTACCCAGGCAATCCTTATCTCCCTGACCAGAGAAAGGCGCTGTCTGGGGCAGGACCTGCTGGCATGACTTGTTCTGACCTTTAAACTCAGAGACACCATGAAGTCTTGCTCACATCGACTCTACTTCCTGTTGAGGCAGAGCAGCCAGGCTTGGCCACCCCACTGCAAGGGTTAAGGCCCAAACCTCCCTTTGGTTATGGGTTTCCCGACAGGGCATCTCTTACAGTAACATCTGGCTCTGGCATTTCCCGCTCTGCCCCAGGGGGCGCGTCTCCTTCTCCCCGCCCTTCCGGCAGGGGTGGGAAATGCGTGCCAAGCAGGAAGCCTACACAAAGGCTGGCATCCACCTTCTCTTTGTCCGTTTGGGCTTGGTTCTGTCTGGATGGAGGTCTCAGACTGTTCACAGCCTGGCACAGCGACCAGAAAAACCAAAACCCAAACCCACTGCTGTCGAGTCAATTCCTACTCAGAGTGACCCTATAGGACAGAGGAGAACTGCCCCACAGGGTTTCCAAAGAGCAGCTGGAGACCAGAAATGAACCCCAAGTAATCTGAAGGCAATAAACTTCAGTTTTATGGATGCTTGTTGTTGCTATTGTGTGCTGTTGAGTCAATTTCCAACTCGTAGTGACCCTACAGAACAGAGTAGAACTGCCCCATAGGGTTTCCTAGGCTGAAATCTTTATGGGAGCAGATCACCAGGCCTTTCTCCCACGAAGCAGCTGGGTGGGTTCAAACTGCCAACCTTTGGGTTCGCAGCCGAGCGCTTAACCATTGTGCCACCAGGGCTCCTTTAAGATGCTTATCATTAAGCTCTGAATGCCTCAGAGAGGGTGACAGGCTATCATGCCTGGTGATTCCCCAAGTTTTCTGCACATTAGAATCCCCTGTAGAGCTTTAAAAACTCCTAATGCCTAAGCCACGCCCCAGACCAATTACAACAGAATTTCAGGCAGGGCCTGGGCCTCCATATTTGTTACAACTGGTCAGGTGATTACTCTGTGCAGCCACATTGGAGAACCAGGAATCTAGGCCAGGAGTTCGGAAACTTGAAAGGGCAAACTCATCACCTGGGGTTCTGGCTAAAATGCAGACTCTGATTCAGTGGGCCTGGGCTAGGGCCCGAGGTTCTGCATATCTAACAAGCTCCCAGGTGATGCTGCTGCTGCTGCCCATGACCCACTCTCTGAGAAGATTCTAGCCCACTGACAAATTAAACTCAGGCTTACTAACCAAAAATGTCAAACCCATTGCCATCAAGTTGACTCTGACTCATGGTGACCCCATGTGTGACAGAGTAGAACTGCTCCATAGGGTTTTCTTGGCTGTAATCTTTGTTGAAGCAGATCACCAGGCCTTTCTTCTGTGGCACTGCTGGGTGGGTCTGAACTGCCGACCTTTAGGTTAGTAGTTGACTGCAAACCACCTGCGGCACCCAGGGACCTCAGCTCTACCAGCTGGGCTGATCTTCCAGAGGGGCTATAGAAGCCTGGGGTTCCCCCAATCACTGAGCAAGAGTTAAAGAACAGTTTATTCTGGGGGTTAGCTCATGTTACACGGAGGAGCGCTTCTTGCCTTCTGGGCTGCAGCCATCACTTGCTGTTCATAGATGTCGAGGTTCTGGTTCATTAGCTCCAAGGCCTGCTTTCGGGAGGTGAGAGCTAGAGGGTCTGGACTCAAGATCGACTGGTGCTCGTACACGGCAGCCACGTAATATTCAGCCACGTGATGTTCAGCCATGCGATGCTCAGCCACGCGATGCTTCCCGGTGTGTGCTCCCAGGGCAGCCACGTAACAGCCGAAGAGGAAAAGAGCAAGCTTACTGCTGGCTCCAGACATGATGGAGACCATAAATCTGAAATGTAATGGGGCAAGGGGAAAACAGCTGAGTAAAAAATCCTGCCAAGAATTTAACTTCTGCAGCTGTGATTTTTTAATCCCAGCAATTAAACACTCGAAGTGATACTGCAGCTCAAAGAGTTCGTTTCATGTTCCTAATAAAAGGGTACGTGCTTCTCTGCAAACATGTAGCAAGCTACGTTTAAAATGGCTTACTGTGTTAATGGTCTGGTTTTAGCACATTTCCAAAACAGATTCAAAATCTGCCACGATTTTCTTACCCAGTGTTCAGCAAGATTGCAGGGCATCACCACTTGCTTTTCCAGCTGCACACTTGTTTAAAGCAATACAAATTACTCCAATTATTTTACATAATTCTGTGACACAGTCCACACTCCCCACTATACATACAAACATACTACAGATCAACCATACCAGCTATGATTGATGTGATCCCAATAGTACAGCCCAGCTTTCCTAACCATAAATACCTGACGGATTAGCGTTCTCCTTGCATTTCTGTAGTTAGTAATGAATATAAGGGCTAAATCCCCTTTTACTCAGCACAACATTCATTCTTCAGGGCAGAGAAACTACTGACTTCTGCCTATATGCCAGTATCTACTCTCTCTTATGGACAGGCAAAAAGAAGCACCCCCATATCCATCTATATGCTACCTACAAGAGACACACCTAAAGACACAAACTAAAACTCAAAGGATTAAAAAAAATATACATCAAGCAAACAACACTCAAAAGAGAGCAGGAGTGGCAATATTAATCTCTGATAAAATAGACTTTAAAGTAAAATCCACCACAAAGGATAAGGAAGGATACTATATAACGATCAAAGGGTCAATACAAAAGCAGGACATAACTATAATAAATATTTACACGCCCAACGACAGGCCTCCAAAATACATAAAACAAACTCTAACAACACTGAAAAGAGAGATAGACAGCTCCACAATAGTAGTAGGAGACTTCAACACATTGCTTTCAGTGAAGGACAGAACATCCAGAAAGAAGCTCAACAAAGACACGGAAGAGCTAAATGCTACAATCAACCAACTTGATCTCATAGACATATACCGAACACTCCACCCAATAGCAGTCAAGTATACTTTCTTTTCCAACACACATGGAACATTCTCCATAATAGACCACATATTAGGCCACAAAGCAAGCCAGAATCCAAAACATCAAAATATTACAAAGCATCTTTTCGGACCATAAAGCCATAAAAGTACAAATCAATAACAGAAACAGCAAGGAAAAAAAAAATCAAATAACATGGAAACTGAAAAATACTTTGCTCAAAAACTACTGGGTTATAGAAGAAATCAAGTATGGAATAAAGAAATTCACAGGATCAAATGAGAATGAAAACACATCCTACCAGAACCTTGGAGGCACACCAAAGGCAGTGCTCAGAGGTCAATTTATGGCAATAAGCACACACATCCAAAAAGAAGGGCCAAAATCCAAATACTAACCCTACAACTCTAATAAACAGAGAGCAGCAAAAGAAGCCCTTGGGCACCAGAAGAAAGGCAATAATAAAAATTAGAGCAGAAATAAATGAAATAAAAAATAAAAAAAGAACTGAAAGAGTTAACAAGACCAAATGTGGTTCTTTGAAAAGATCAAAATCAATAAACCCTTGGCCAAACTGACAAAAGATAAACAGGAGAGGAAGTAAATAACCCATATACAAAATTAGATGGGTGATATCACAACAGAGCCAAATGAAATTAAAAGAATCATAAAAGAACACTATGAAAAATTTACTCTAACAAATTTGAAAACCTAGAGGAAATGGACAAACTTTATAAACTCACTACCTACCTGAACTAACACAAATAGAGGTAGAAAAACTAAATAAACCCATAATAAAAGAAGAGATTGAAAAAGTAATTAAAAAACTCCCAACAACAACAACAAAAAGCCCTGGCCTGGATGGCTTCACTGGAGAATTCTACCAAACTTTCAGAGAACAGTTAACACCACTACTACTAAAGGTATTTCAGAGCATAGAAA
>NW_004444072.1:738209-764691 GCF_000243295.1 Trichechus manatus latirostris | reverse complement strand
TGAAACAATTTCTGAGCCCAACTCTTCAGACAGAGATGGGACTGGACTGTGGGACATAAAATGATACTTGTGAGGAGTGTGCCTCTTAGCTCAAGTAGATACAAGAGACTAAACGGGCAGCTTCTGTCTGGAGGTGAGATGGGAAGGCAGAGAGGGTTAGGAGATGGTTGAATGGACATGGGGATTCAGGGGTGGAGAGGAGGAGTGTGTTGTCACAGAATAGGGGGAGCAATTAGGATCACATAACAATGTATGTATAAATTTTTGTATGGGAGACTAACTTGAAATGTAAACTTCATTTAAATTACAACAATAAAAAGAAAAAAAAAAGATTAAAAAAAAAAAAGGGGCCCCCAACAGGTCACGATTTTTCTTTTATTTCCTTGAACTCGAGAACTGCCATTTCACATTATCGTTTTCTCAAGCTTTGTCTCTGTCGTTCCAAAGCTCTTGCTCAAAAGCATAATAATCCTCTGGAAATAAAAACCTTCTGCAGTGATAAAAATGCAGTTTTCTAGAATGCTTTTCTAGAACTAGAAATTTCTAGAAGGTAAACTCAGCTTTGTAGCTCCAATCATAAAAGATTAGAATTACAATGTCATCCCACTGGCACTTCTGTGTCTCTCGCCTCCCTCACCAAAGAATTCCAAAGAATAGGAATCTTTATTTCTAACAGATGTGTGTTACTCTGTGTTTCAGAATGAATAGCCAGTTTGGCCTTGAAGATTAGCCTGGCTCCCAGCTGAAAATCCCTCCCTGACACCCAGATTTGCCAAGTTTGGTGTGCCCAGGCAAGGCCATCTCCTCTGTGGAGATGTACTGGGGATGAGTAACCCCCTAGGGATCCGGATTAAACATCAAGACAGCAAAAACAAATCGATGAATCATATTGCTGTCGTTTAAAAAGAAAGTTTTTTTAAAGTTCAAGTCTCGATTCATCATTCCTGTGTTTTTGTTTCAAACCAAACTCCCCAGGCTGCAAATTTCTTTTTATTTTTCTGTCAGAAGTTCCAGAAACAAAAGTAACCATAATTATTTTCAGCCACACAATAAGGACTAGGGATGCTCATTCAGAATCTGTGCAAAATTAAATACTTCTCAGAATGAGAAGCATTCTCTCACACCAAGCCCTGCCCCATCTCAAACTGTTACTTCTTTCCCCAGGGAATAAATGTACCCTCCGAATACCAAACCCGGGATTTGTTGCCATTCAAACACAGTAAACAATTTTTTAGATAAGAACAAGGGGCCTTTCAGTAAGCAGTCATGAGTTTTTGAGTAGAAACAAAAGTATAATTGATAAGCCTTCTTATCTGAATTTTGCCTCTGAAGACAAGCAGGGAATAATTTAAAATGTTTCGAAAATTTATTTTCCGCTCAATTTCTGCTTTCATAATGATAATGGGGAGTAGTGTGGCGGAGAACTTTCATCTTCAAAGTCATGGTCACAATACTGCTAAAGTACAAGGCAATGGCCTCACTAACAAGCAGGGAAACTGAGGCTGGGGCATATGAACAAGTCCCCAGTGGAGGCAAGTCAGGAGTCCCTGGGGTGGAGGGTGGCTGGCATTCACACTACTCCCCTTTCTCAATGAAGAGCTACCAGCAGACCATGGATTTGGGGACACAGAACATTTGTGTGACTCTCAGGGACTTGGAATCCGCCAAAACAAGGAAACTGCAGAACCAGCAAGATAGCACATTTCTTTCTGCTTTGAGAAAATAAAATTTAAATTATTTACTAAAGGAGCCTGGTGGGAGAGCTGTAAGTGCGAACATTTGTGTGTGAACAAAGGTAGGTCGTTAATAAGAGGTTATGCAGATTCAACCAGGTATTCATACTTGAAAGAACACACGCTTAATAAGGTAGCAGAGAATGAGTAACTACAATAAAAACAGACACAACCGTTTGCCCCCCGCCAAAGAGTGCTGATATAGGAGAAGTTTTAAACAAATTGGTAAATGCTAGTTTTCACTCTTTTATTAGCACCACACACAATAAACCAGGAAAAAAAAAAAAAAGAAACTCATTGCCGTCGAGTTGATTCTGACTCACAGGGACTCTACGGGACAAGGCCGAGCTGCCCCATAGGGTTTCCAAAGTTGTAATCTTTATGGAAGCATACTGCCACATCTTCTTCCCACGCCACAGTACCCTGGGAAAAACCAGACAGGGCCCAAAGAGTGGACTTTGAGAGGCCAGCAAGCAGCAGAGGGGCGAGGGGCGTACTCAGCTTTAAAGGGCCAAGCCATCGCCCAGAAATTGCAGCCATTACTGGGGGCTGACTCGTCGTATATGTACAGGTGGACGGGGGTAGGGGAAACTAGGAACAAGGGGGCTCTGGAAATCATGGAATTCCTGGAAATCTAGCAACTGAGCATCTTTAGAGCGGGTCAGGTCCTGGGCCCATAAAGGAGATGGTGACTAGAGGTGTACGTGCCCTGTTTGAAAAGGCAGCCGCACACTATCTTCCACTGGAGGGCACTTGACATAGGAGACTGACTGTATGAGCCTGTATTTCTATCCGCTGTGTGATATGCTCTGCCTTGTCTAATCCCCTAAGGGCAGACATCATCCCCATAACAGAGGAGGAACCTGAGGTCTATAGGTTAAGTGAGGTGCCCTGAAGGAAGCCCACTGCCAGGAAACAACACAGCCAGGACAGCGCTCTCTTCTAACATCCATGCGACACGTGACTGTGAACCAGGCATGGCTGCATGTGTCGAGGTCAGCAGTGAACAAGACAGCCTCCCTCATGGGGCTCACACTATGGATGGATGGGGAGACCGACCACGATGAAATAAATATTAGTATGTCAGGCGGCAGTAAGTGCAGAGAAGAAAAGACAGTGAAGGGGGTAAGGAAGGCCCAGGAGTGGGTGGGGGGCATTGTAAGCAGTGTGGAAAGGGAAGGCCTCAATGAGGTGGTGATGTTTGTGCAAGAACCTGAAGATGGTGAGAGTTAAGCCAGGTGGATGTCTGGGGAAGAGTGCTCCAAGCAGAGAAAACAGCTTGGTCAAAAGGCCCGAGGCAGGAGTATGCCTGGTGGACTCAAGATATCACAAGGAGAGCAGGGAACAAGGGGAGAGTATAAGGAAATGAAATCAGAGAGGTAAATAATAGGGGACCCACCTACAGAGCCATGCAGGCTACTGTAAAGACAAAATTTTGAAAGATCTCTCTGGCTGCCCTAAAGAGACTAGAACGTAAGTGGGCAAAGGAAAACAGAGGGAGATGTTAGGAGGCCAGTGCAATCATTCAGGCGAGGGATGCTGGTCACTTGGGCCAGGACAGAAGTGGTGAGGTGACGGGTGATAGTTGGATTCCAGGTATATTTTGAAAGATAGAGCCAGCAGCATTTGCTAATGAAGTGGATGTGGGGTATATGACAAACAGGTGAGTCAAGGATGGCACCAAGGTTTCTGGCCTGAGCAACTGGAAGATGGAGCTGCCATTTTCTGAGATGCACAAGACAGCAGGAAGAAAGTTTTGGATATGTTAATTGGATAGCTAGGTGGCCATGCTGGGGAGGCAGCTGGATATCAGAGTCTGGAGTTCAGAAGGTAAGTCCAAGCTAGAGATGTAAATGCGGGAGTCATCAGCATAGGGATGGCATTTAATTCCAGAAAACTGGATGAGATCACCCAGACAGTGAGTGTGCAGTGAGAAAAGAAGAGGTCCAGGGACTAAGCCTGGACACTCTGGTGTTTATAGAGATCAGGGAAACCAGGAGGAGGTGGCAAACCTCCTCATGAAATATGGTGCGTGTTTTTCACGTTTAAAAAAAACAAAAAAAGCTCTTTCTTTTTTTTATTACTTTTTTTCATACAAAAATTTATACTTACATTGTTATGTGACACTAATTGCTCTCCCCACACTGTGACAGCACACTCTGCCTTTCCACGCCTGATTCCCCATGTCCATTCAACCAACTCCTAACCCTTTCTGCCTTCCCATCCCACCTCTGGACAGAAGCTGCCCGTTTAGTCTCTTGTATCTACTTGAGCTAAGAGGCATACTCCTCACGAGTATCACTTAATGTCCCACAGTCCAGTCCAATCCCTGTCTGAAGAGTTGGCCTCGGAAATTGTTTTAGTTCTGGAAAAAAGCCCTTTCTTGATGTAGACAAGCTACAGACAAAGTATTTGTAAACCATATATCTGACAAAGGAGTAGTATCTAGAATATGTAAAGAACTCTCAAAACACAACAGTAAAACAAACAAAAAGTCCAATTAGAAAATGGGCAAAACATACAGACACTTCATCAAAAAAGATATACGAATGGCAAATAAGTATATATGAAAAGATGTTCAACATCAGTAGCCATGAGGGAATGCAAATTAAAACCTCAGTGAGATACTACTACAAATCTATCAAGAGTGCTAAAATAAAAAATAAAGACAACACCAAACACTGGCAAAGATGTGGAGAAACTAGACGGCTCATACACTGCTAGTGGGAATGTAAAATAGTACAGCCACTCTGGAAAACAGTTTGTCAGTTTACCATAAAATTAAAATTAAGCATACAATTACCATATAACCCAGCAATTATACTCTTGGGCATTTATCCTAGACAAATGAAAACTTATGCTCACAAAAACCTATACATGAATGTTCACAGCAGTTTTATTCATAATAGCCCCAAACTGGAAACAACCCAGATGTCCTTCAATGGGTGAATGGATAAATAAACCATGGAATACTACAGTACTCACAATAAAAAGGAGCAAACTATTGATATACACAACAACACTGACGAACTTCAAGGGAATTATATTGACTGAAAAAAGCCAATCCTAAAAAGCTACATACTATATTCAATTTATATAACATTTTTTTAAATGACAAAATTACAGAAATAGAGAAGGGATTAGTGGTGGCCAGGTTAGGGACAAAGGGTGTGGTAGTGGTGAGGGTCAGGAGGGAGATGGATGAAGTTAAAAAAGGGCAATATGAGGAATTCTTGTAATACAATTGTTTTGTATCTTGACTATGGTGGTGGACATTATGAACCTACACATGTGATACAACTGCATAGAATACACACAAATACAAGTAAAACTGGGGAGATGTGAATGAGATTGGTGGATTGTATCAATGTCAATATAATGTAGTATAGTTTTGCAAGATGTTACCATTGAAGAAGAACAAAGTAGGAGGCCTCACACTACCTGATTTTAGAATCTATTATACAACCACAATAGTCAAAAAAGCCTGGTACTGGGACAACAACAGACACATAGACCAATAGAGCAGAATAGAGAACCCAGATGTAAATCTATCCAAGTATGAGCAGTTGATGTTTGACAATAGCCCAAAGTCCATTAAATGGGGGAAAAGACAGTCTCTTTAACAAATGGTGCTGGCATAACTGGATAACCATCTGCAAAAAAATGAAACAGGACCCATACCTCACACCATACACAAAAACTAACTCAAAATGGATCAAAGACCTAAATATAAAAACTGAAATGATAAAGGTCATGGAAGAAAAAGAAGGGACAATGCTAGGGGCCCTAATACATGGCATAAATAGTATAACCATAACTAACAATGCACGAACACCAGAAGAGAAACTAGATAAATGGGAGCTCCTAAAAATCAAGCATTTATGCTCATCAAAAGAATTCACCAAAAGAGTCAAAAGACAATCTACAGACTGGGAAAAAATTTTTGGCTACGACAAAGTCTAATCTCTAAAATCTACAAGATACCGCAATAGCTCAACAACAAAAAGACAAATCACCCAATTAAAAAATGGGCAAAGGATATGAATAGATACTTCACCAAAGAAGACCTTCAGGTGGCTAACACACACACGAGGAAATGCTCACGATCATTAGCCATTAAAACCTGTTGCCGTCGAGTTGATTCCAACTCATAGCAACCCTATAGGACAGAGTAGAACTGCCTTATACTGTTACCAAGGAGCACCTGGTAGATTCGAACTGCCAACCTTTTAGTTAGCAGCCATAGCTCTTAACCACTATGCCTCCAGGGTTTCCAATTAGCCTTTAGAGAAATGCATATCAAAACTACAATGAGACACCATCACTCCAACAAGCCTGGGACTAATCCAAAACAACACAAAATAACAAATGTTGAAGAGGTTGTGGGGAGATTGGAACTCTTATGCACTGTTGGTGGGAATGTAAAATGGTACAACCACTTTGGAAAACAATTTGGTATTTCCTTAAAAAGCCAGAAATAGAAATATCATATGATCCAGCAATCCAATTCCTAGGAATACACCAGAGAGAAATAAGAGCTGGCACACAAATAGACAAATGCACACCCATGTTCACTGCAGCACTATTCACAATAACAAAACGATGGAAACAACCTAAATGCCCATCAACAGATGAATGGATAAACAAATTATGATACATACACACAATGGAATACTATGCAATGATAAAGAACAATGATGAATCTGTGAAATATCTCACAGCATGGGTGAATCTGGAGGGCATTATGCTGAGTGAAATAAGTCAGTCACAAAAGGACAAATATTCTATGAGATCACTATTATAAGAACTCAAGAAAAGGTTTAAACACAGAAAAAAGCATTCTTTGATGGTTACGAGGGTGGGGAGGGAGAGGGGAAATCACTAACTAGATAGTAGACAAGGGTCAACTTTGGTGAAGGGAAGGACAGCACACAATATAGGGGAAGTCAGCACAATTGGACCAAAGCGAAAGCAAAGAAGTTTCCCAGACATATCCAAACACTCTGAGGGACACAGTAGCAGGGGCTGGGGCCTGGGGACCACAGTTTTGGGGGACACTACCTAGGTCAACTAGCATAACATAGTTTATAAGGAAAATGTTCTACATCCCACTTTGGTGAGTGGCGTCTGGAGTCTTAAAAGCTTGCAAGCGGCCATCTGAGATACATCTAGTGGTCCCATCCCACTCAGAGCAAAGGAGAATGAAGAAAACCAAAGACACAAGGAAAATAATAGCCCAAAAGACTAAAGGGCCAAATGAACCAGAGACTCCACCAGCCTGAGACCAGAACTAGGTGATGCCCGGCTACCACCAATGACCACTCTGACAGGAAACACAACAGAAAGTCCTGGACAGAACAGGCGAAAAATGTAGAACAGAATTCAAATTCACATAAAAAGACCAGACTTAATGGTCTGATAGAGACTGGAGGAAACCCTGAAACTACCGCCCCCAGATGCTCTGTTAACCCAGAACTGAAGCCATTCCTGAAGCCCACTCTTTGGACAAAGATTAGACAGGACTATAAGACAAGGAAAGATACATATGAGGAACGTGCTTCTTGGTTCAGTCAGATATATGAGACCAAATGGGTGGCTCCTATATGGAGGCAGGATGAGAGGGGAGGAAGGGACAGGAACTGGTCGAACTGACACAGCGAACATGGGGTGGAAGTGGGGAGTGTGCTGTCATATTGTGGGGATTGCAACCAATGTCACAAAAACAGTATGTGTATAGATTTTTGAATGAGAAATTAACCTGAGCTGTGAACTTTCACCTAAAGCATAATAATAATATAAAAAAAGATGTTACTATCGAGGAAAGCTGGATAAAGGGTGTATGGGATCTCTCTGTATTATTTCTTACAACTGCATGTGAATCTACAATTACATAAAAATATAAAGTTGAAATCTCTCTTGACTTACATCCCCAGGTACTACCCCAGCTCTCTGTTCTTTCTATATAGCAAAACTTGAAAGTTGCCTGAGGATGATGTCTCAAATTCCTCTCTTTCCATTCTCTCTTGAACCCACTCTAGTCAGACTTTCACCCCCATCACTCCCCAAGAACTGCTCTTGTCAAGGTCTTCAATGACCCCCACGTTGCTAAATCCAATGGTAATTTCCCACCGCTCACCTTACTTCTGTCAGCAGCATATGACACAGTTTATCACGCCCTCATCCTTAAAACACTTTCTTCACTTGATTTCCAGGGTGCTCTTGGTTTTCTTCCTACCTCATCAATCACTCTTCAGTCTCCCTTGCTACCTCCTCCTGGTCTCCCTGATCTCTATAAACACCATAGTGTCCAGGCTCAGTCCTTGGACCTCTTCACTTCTCACTGCACACTCACTCTCTGGGTGATCTCATCAGTTTTCTAGAATTAAATGTCATCCCTATGCTGATAACTCCCACATTTACAACTCTAGCTTGGACTTACCTACTGAACTCCAGACTCTGATATCCAACTGCCTCCCAGCATATCCACCTAGATTTCCACTTAACGTATCCAAAACTTTCTTTCTGCTGTCTTACGCATCTCAGAAAATGGCAGCTGCATTTCCCAGTTGCTTGGCCAGAAACCTCGGTGCCATCTTTGAATCACCTCTTTCTTGCATACTCCACATCCATTCCATTAGCAAATGGTGGTGGCTCTACCTTCAAAAAATAACCAGAATCTGACTACTATCCACTACCTCACCACCCCCACCCTGGGCAAGCCACCAGCAACCCTCCCCTGAATGATTGCACTGGCCTCCTAACACCTCCCGGAGTTGGCCCTCGCCTGCTTACATTCTAGTCTCATTAGAGCAGCCAGGAGATCCAGTTAAAGCAGGAGTCAGATCATGGCACTCCTCTGCCCAGACTCCCCCAGTGACTCCCCACTTCATGTAGAGTAAAAGCCAAAGTTCTTCAAATATGCCAGCAGGAATAATCGGTAGACAGAATATAACTGATGAGCTGGGGAGAGAATCGTGGGAGTGACACCTTTCAGCAAGCATCCTTGATCTTTTAACTGCCCTATAGAAGCCTCTGCTTCACATTTCATAATCAAAAATGTTCTCCTAACACTAATTCTGATCAGGAAGGTTTTTTTGATCTATGAGGAAAAGAAATCAAAGTCTAAATTACATAGAAATCTATTTCAAGGAAATTTGGTAACATGTCAATCACTAGATATTTTTATACAAAAGGAACTTTTTTTTCCATCTTGCTGAAAGATTCATCTTGCGAATTACACAGCTGTGTTTCCTTCCTAGCCATGCTATTACAATAGGGTTTTTTGCAAAAAAAAAAAAAAAAAAAAAAAAGCAACAATTATTATTAAGGTATTCTTAATAAGATAATTTCAGAAGCAGGTATATATATTTAAAAACTTATATACAGACCTACTGCTCTTTTTAATAAAGGATCTTGCCACTCTTTACTTGTCAGGGAGAATAACAGTCCCACGACTGGGAAAGGAGGCAGGAAAAGTCAGCAGAGGAAATGTCACATCCTGTGGAACAAAGCTCGAGGGGCCTGCTAAGTCATTAGGAATCAGCATAGTATATGTTTCTATGTATATCTGACAGAATGCTGGAAAAACACTGTAAAGCTCCAAATAGTTTAAACCTATTCTCATAAATTTTGTGATTTCCTCATCTAAATTCTTTTACGTGGAGAGGAGAAATAACGTCCATCTCCACCTAATTTATTAACACATAATCTGAATTTAAAGAAGCCCCCCAAAGGACTTTTCATTTCCCAGAAAATCTTATAACTGCCTCTTATTTTCTGGTTCTGCCATCTGATTATGACAGTCATGAGTGATTCCTTGCCTGGTCCCTGAGACAAGATGCTCCATGACGGTTTCAGCTTCGACAACTTTGTTCAAACCCATCCACTGACAAGATTTTTGATGTCTCAGTCGAAAATGTCAAGTGTAAATGCTTTTGAGTGGCAAGTGATGATGCCGTCAAAATTCAAGAGACAGTGAATAAACTACCAAGTTAATAGGTTATTTGAGTTGAACTGTTAAGTTATGATTTCACTCTTTAAAAATTCCAACTATTATCTTCAAAAAAGAGAGTAATATAGACATATAACTGTGTACCATGCCTTTGGTTAGGTCTAATTTCTGCTCTGTTGACTAGAATTAACTTATTTTAGGAAATTAAATAAGTAATCAAAGGATCATGATATTTTAATCTAAACGTTGTTGTTGCTAGCTGCCTTGGAGTTGGCCTCCAACTCATAGGGACCCCATGCACACTGGATCTGACAGTTGTGATCCACAGGGTTTTCACTGGCTGATTTTCGGAAGTAGATCGCCTGGCTTTACTTCCTAGTCTATCTTAGTCTGGAAGCTCTGCTGAAACCTGTTTATCATCATAGCAACAGCAGCCCTCCACTGACAGAAAAGTAGTGGCTGTGCTGAAGTGCACTGGCCGGGAATCAAACCTGAGTCTCCCGCATGGAAGATGAGAATTCTACCGCTTGAACCATCAGGTTGTCTTTCTTTTTCCTCAAATGGTAAATTATCTTTATAACTTAAACAAAACTGCTCCCTAAAAAGCCCAGACATTTAACGAAAGAAGGCTTTTTTTGCACATGGTATTTGATAAAAAGTTTAGTCTTTATATTTCACTTTCTATGGACAGAAAGAATCCCAGCTGAGATCGATTCAACAGGTTTTCTACTGCCACCCTGTGGAGAAATTGAGTATCATTAAGCCAAGTGGGTATTTGCTCTTAAGTTCCATTAACAGAAGGAAGCCCTGGTGGCACAGTGGTTAATTAAAGTGCTTGGCTGTCAACTGAAAGGTTGGTGGTTTGAATCACAACAGAAGACCAATTCTTAAGCAGTAAATGGAAGATTTTTTCCCCTCATTTCCCTCTCCTTTTCATTTCTAACACTTCATCTATCTCCCTCACGGTAAAAAAATCAGAAATCATCTGATTTTACAAGTCTTGTATTTCATGAAAACTATTATATTTGCCATGCTTCTACAAGCCATTGCGTCTCCTACATCCACAAGATCTAAATGTGTTGCAATTCCCCACCTTACAGCTGTATACGCCACAGGACGTGACTGGATGTACAAAGTGAGGCAGCTGTCCATACTGGGGCATACAGAACTTTGCATGGGGAAATCTGGCTGAGTTAAGGGCTACAGGGACAAAATTTTATATCAAAGCCCATGTTGCATTTTGCACATTAACATACTAACATTTTCAAACCATTTCTATTATTTCATTGTATCTTCCTAACAGCCACAAAAGCAATGAAAGCATATAATAAAATTCTATTTATGATGAGAAAAAAGTCCAGGAGTAGTTAGTGGTGAGAATGAGACTAGAAACCAGGGCTCCTGGCTCCTGGTCCAGCTCTCCTAGCACATTTGAACAACTGGGGCAAATTTTCGGTCAAACCAAAGATGTGGCTGCAGGAGAATACAAATTCAAAGAGAGCACTCCCAAGAGATTCTGAGTGGCTAGAACAGAGCAGGGGTTTTCAAACTTGCATGTGCCACCAGAGTCACTGGAGGGATTGTTAACACACAGATTACCAGACCCTATGCCCAGAGGTTTTGAAGGTCTTGGGTGGGACCTGAGAAGCTGCATTTCCAACAAGTTTCCAGGTGGTGGTGATGTTGCTACTTCTGGCCTGGGGTCACAGACATGGAGAACCACTGGAGTAGAGGATACCCAAACCAAACCTGTTGCTTGTCAAGTGGATCCCGACTCATAGTGACCCTACAGGACAGAACAGAACTTCCCCATAGGGTTTCCGAGGCTGTAATCTTTATGGAAGCAGACTGCCACATCTTTCTCCTGCAGAGATGCTGGTGGGTTCAAACCACCAGTCTTTTGGTTAGCAGCAAAGAGCCTTAACCGCTATGCCACCAGGGCTCCTTGCAGTAGAGGTTAAAGGTTTGTACATCCTATATTCTGACTCCTATCTTTCTCTTACGTCAAAGAAAGAGAGGAGTCAGAAATATTACCCTTCTTTCAGGAGCCTCTTCAATAGGGCTAATAGAACTGGGACACATTTCAAAGTGTTTCTACCATATTTAGTAAAAATAGGCAATATTTAAACACTGAAACTACAGGAGGAAAACAAAACCTCACAAGACCAATTTGATCAAGGTCAGCTAAAGGACTCAGTGCTTTTCTGAGCCATAACAAAAGCACCATTGTAGAATGGGTTGTTAGGAATTTTCACCCTGTTTAAGTAAAGTTCATGATTTTCACAAAATAAAATACAGGCAATATGGCAGGCTAGATAATCTGAAAAATCTTCCAACTATATTCTGCAAAAATGTAACGGATGTCTACTCAAATGCACAGGTGAGTTGGCAGGGAAGTCAAGTTAAATCCTTGAGGGCCAAAAATGAATCACTGAGGAGGTTTTAACTATTGCCCAAGCAGCAGGGTCAGGGCACAGAGGGAAGGCTTCTCCCACTGTCAGTTCCCATGAGAGAAATGGCAGCGCCACTTCCAGCTACTCTGCTTTTCTTGAATATTTATGGTTTCCAGCTGGGCTTTACAATCTTGATCCTCTATGGGCTATCATAAAATTCTCTGAAATGAAGCTCAATGGGTCAGCAAAGAATTGTTTTTAAAGCCTTTGGGAAATTTCTCCCTCATTTCCTTGTTGGACTACCTCAAGCTGGAGTCATCAGAACAACCATCTTCTAGGTAATGAGGACCTGAAGGCTGGAAATCCAGGAGAAACGTAACCAGTGTAGAAAATATGATATACTAGAACCACACGTCATACTTTTAAGGCTCTTTGTGATTATTAAGTGGATGGTAGACACAGCATCACTAAGTTTATGGTGGACGCTATGGTGGACACAGTAACACTAAGTGTACGGCGGACGCTATGGCAACATCACTAAGTGTATGGTGGATGGTATGGGGGATGCAACATCGCTAAGTGTATGGTGGACGCTATAGTGAATGCAACATCATAAGTGTATGGTGGATGCAGTATCACTAAGTGTATAGTAAATACACTATCACATCAAGTCCTGAGCACCCTTGTGCTCTTCTGCCAGTGCTCAGGAGTGAAAAACCAGATCACAAAACTGAGGTGATAGTGAGGATAGAAACAGTGGAGAACAATGGAATGGGCAACAGAGTCAACAACCGTGCTCCCCAAATCAAAACAACAATCTTTAACAGGCTAGTCTTTTAAAATGAGTCTGGATGTAGTAAAAACTATGAAAGAAACAACAAGACAAGCTTAAGTAAAACATAGCACTAGAGAAAACACTCAAAGGCCACCTTCTTCTGTGGAGAGACCAGGAAGTATATACTTGGGAGCGACATAGTCAAGATAACTAAAGGAGAACAGCAAAATGCAAGCAAATGGGTCTAGGTATTGTCAGTTTCCGAGTACCTCCGGAGCATGCTCTTGACGTAAGCATGGTGAAAGACATGGGTCACTCTCGGCATACTGCAGGTGGGCAATGGTGTTCAGTCAGAGGACAGCACGTGATCAAGAGTGACAGTGACCTTTCCAGCACTAGTCACAAGCTTGGCCATCTTCTCCATCCTGGCATGGCAGATGTGTAGAGAAACGGTCAGTACTCACACCTCTGCCTCTTTTCTTGGAGGCACTGTGCATTTTGGTTTTTCTTCTGCTTTGGTTAAATCAGCAATTACCTGTGTGCCTCTTTCCTCTGGCAAAGGTTTGAGCTCAGCCAACTCCTCCATAGTCGTGTCCAGGTTGCTAGTCCAAGTCCCACTGCCCTGTGCCATCTGTGGGAGAAGCCATCTGACTGGCTCCTACGTCCTGCTGCTTTTCTTGGGACGAGATCCAAGTCCTCCAGTTCTGGGGCTCCGGGGGCGGTAGGAGTGTGGGGTTGGCTACCGGAGGTTTCAGTCACTCTCATGACAGATGTTGGTGCTGCATTGCTCAGCACTGAGGGCAAAGCAGGGGGGAACATTCTAGCTTCGTTTTGGGAAGAGGTTGCTCCTAAACCAGAAGAGGCTTGCTATCCAGAGCCAGAATTCAACTCTGTTTTGCCAAAAGCCACACTCTTTTTATGCCACCACACTCAAAACAATGAACTGCAAAGATTGCATAAGTACATTAAGGTGACTAAATAACAATTTGGAAATAAATCTAAACACCTTAGGCCATATATAAAAATAAACTCAAAATCAGGAGTGAGGAAAGCTAGCATAAATTAAAATTGGGTATCAGATATTTGATTAAATAACTTTCTAAAATTTGAAGTAGTTGAAATAATAGAGGAAACAGATTGACAAAATCAACACCTAAAATATAAATATCAAGACAACATTTGTAAACAGGCAATGAACAAGAACAGATTTTAACAAGAAGAAAACAAATCACAAACAAACACTTTGAAAGACTTGAACTTACAAGCAATGCACAAAATAAAGATTAAAACTGGTATCATTCAAAAACGCTAAATATGAAAGCAAAAAATTTAAGGCATTGCCAAACGAGTAAAATGGTAATAAATACCAATGTCTTACTGGTAAAAACAAATTTGACAATTGATATTATGAGTCACAGTCTACTTCTGGGACTTTGTCTTAGGAAGCCAATCCAAAGAAACAGTACTAGCTGAAATAACAGCATATCACGGGGATAAAAATTATGAGTTAGACATATCTGACTTGAAATCCTGGCTGTGATACTTACTTGCATAAGTTATTTCACATAACTAATTTTCAATTTTTTCATCTACAAACTGGAAATAAAAATATCTGATGTAAAGTTCTTAGTTTTCAGTAAGTGGAAGCTAGCTAAAATTGAAGCATGAGTCCCAAGAGCTGAAAGCTGGAAACAAGCAATGTCCAATAGGAAAACAGCTATGAAAATTAATGTATCTCAACCAGGTGGAACATTAGCCCCTGATAAAGAAGTATGTTTAGAAAGTGCTGAACAAAAATACAATGAAAATTTTTCTATATTCTTTCATTTTTTACTATGATAATAGCTAAGTAAAATAGGTATGCATGTAAACAAAGCCTGGAAAAGAATGTGAAGAAGTGAAAATGGGGGAGGTCATTTTATGGGGATTTAAAATGTTTCCTTAAATGTTATTTTTCTTTTCTTTTCTTTAATCAGAGCTTCAAACCAATTGGTTCCGGCTCAAACCCCTGATGAGAATTCGCTTTTCTAACAAGTTCCCAGGCAATGCTAATACTGCTGGTTAGGGACCAATTCCAAGAACCACTAGTAGAGCAGTGGTTCTCAAAATTTATCATACATAAGAATCACCTGGAATCTTGTTACAATATTGATTCTGATTCAGTATATCTGGGGGGTAGAAATGTAAATTCTCAGCAGGGGCTTTAAACTAGAGCGAATCAGTTCGGAAAGGTCTGGTTTTTTGTTTTTTTGTTTTTTTAACTGTGCTTTAGGTGAAAGTTTACAAAGCAAATTAGTTACTCATTAAACAATTAATATACAAGTTGTTTTGTGACATTGGTTGCCAACCCCGCAATGTGTCAACACTCTCCTCTTCTCTACCCCAGGTTCCCTGTTCCCATTCGTTCAGTTTTCCTGCCCCTTCCTGCCTTCCTGTCTTTGCTTTCGGGCTGGTGTGCCCATCAGTCTTGTATACGTGATTGAACTATGAAGCATGTACCTCACGTTACTGTTTGCCACATAAAACTAAAATCTGTTGCTGTTGAGTCGATTCTGACTCATAGTGACCCTATAGAACAGAGCAGAACTGCCACCTAGGGTTTCCAAGGAGTAGTTGGTGGATTCGAACTACCAACCTTCCGGTAGCAAACGAACACTTTACCACTGCACCCCCAGGGATCCGTTTGCCCTATAGACTTGTCTAATCTTCGGCTGAAGGGTGAACCTCGAGGGTGACTTCAGTAATGAGTTAAAAGGGTGTCCTAGGGCCATACTCTTGGGGTTTCTCCAGTCTCTGTCAGACCAGCAAGTCTAGTCTCTTTTTTTTGTCAATTTGGATTTTGTTCCACATTTTTCTGTCCGGGACCCTCTACCATGACCCTTGTCAGAGCAGTTGGTGGTGATAGCCAGGCACCATCTAGGTGTTCTGGGCTCAGTCTGGTGGAGGTTGTGGTCTATCAGTCCTTTGGATTAATTTTTCTGTTGTGTCTTTAGTTTTCTTCATTCTCTTTTGTTGTTTTCTAATAAATGAAAACCACAGGAAAAACACAAATAGCTGAAAACCAGAGTGGTAATGAGCCCTAGTGGTGCAATGGTTAAGTGCTTGGCTACTAACCAAAAGGTCAGCAGTATGAACTCACCCAGCAGCTCCGTGGGACAAAGACATGATGATCTGTTCCCACAAAGATTACAGCCTAGAAAACCCTATGGGGCAGTTATACTTTGTCACATGGGATTGCTATGAGTTGAAATCAACTTGTGGCACCTAACCACAACAACAAGGTGGTACTGGGGCACTTCCATTCTTGGTATTTAAGGGGCTGAGTTTTTTTTTTTTTATTGTACTTTAGGTGAAGGTTTACAGAATAAATATTTTCTCATTAAACAGTCAGTATGCATACTGTTTTATGACATTGGTTAACAACCCCACAGCATGTCAACACGCTCCCTTCTCGGACTTGGATGATGTTTTTTTTGGTGAAAATATACATAGCCAAAGAAACACCATTTCAAAAATTTCTACATGTACAATTGAGCGATGTCAATTACGTTCTTCCAGTTGTGCTCCTATTCTCACTTTAGATGAAGGTTTACAGAACAAAATAGTTTCTCATCGAACAGTTAGTATACATATTGCCCTATGACAATGGTTAAGAGCCCCACTACACGTCGTCACTGTTCTTACTCAACCTTGGGTTCCCTATCTCCAGCTTTCCTGTCCCCTTCTGCCTTCTAGTCCTTGTCCCTGGACTGCTGTGCCTCATTAGTCCCATTTTGTTTTATGGGGCTGTCCAATCCCCAGCTGAATGGTGAACCTCAGGAGTGACTTCACCACTGAGCTAAAAGGGTGTCCGGGGGCCATATTCTCAGGGTTTCTCCAGTCTCTGTCAGGCCAGTAAATCTGGTCTTTTTGTGTGTGTGTTAGAAGTTTGTTCTACATCCTTCTCCAGCTCTGTCCAGAACCCTCTGTTGTGGTCCCAGTCAGAGCAGTCGGTGGTGGTAGCTGGGTACCATCTAGCTGTACCGGACTCAGTCTGGTGGAAGCCTTGGTAGCTGTGGTCCATTAGTCCTTTGGACTAATCTTTTCCTTGTATCCATCCTGTTCTCTTCATTCTCCCTTGCTCCCGAAGGGGTGAGACCAGTGGAGTACCTTAGATGGCCGCTCACAGGCTTTTAAGACCCCAGATGCTACTCACCAAGGTAGAATGTAGAACATTGTCTTTATAAACTGTGTTATGCCAATTGAGCTAGATGTTCCCAGAGACCATGGTCCCCACAACTAAGGGGCTGAGATTTTAATGGCCAAGCAGAAGATAAGATCTTGGGCTGACATAAGGCAGGAAGTTGGGGTGAGATATGTGCATATAGCTAGGATCTTCAAAGGCCTATGCCCTCACTGAAAGGATGGACAAAAACAAACAAACAAAAATCTGCTTGCCTGCAAAAGAAACTGACATAGAAACCTCTATTTCTCATCTTGGGATCTAAGTAAGCAAAAAAAAAAAATATCTGCTGAGAAGTCAAAACTTTTCCTTATTTGGGTTCAGCATTCAAATTCACACAACGTATGTGACCCAGGAAACTGCAGGCCAAGAAGTTAATACAAAGTGGTCCTGAAATGTTAACAGTCCCAAAATACCTTAAAAAGCCAATCCGTAGCCTTCTGAAGGAATTCACCTTCAACCTAGGTCACTCAAGAGTCACACAATTAGAGCCCCAGTAAACATGAAACTCACAATTCAAAATTACAAAACCCACAAGGAAACCACCTATTATGCAAGAGAGTCAAGAGAACATAGAAAAACCAGTCCAAGGATAACTTGAGATGACAGTATTCCTGGTACAGATTAACAAACAAGTACATTTAAGATGATTAAAGAAGTTCCTAGCAGAATCTAAAACAGGTAAAAGGAACAAGATACTGCCACATAAAACAGATGATTTGGAAAAAGTACCCAGAAGAACTTCTTAAGTGAAGATTATAGTCATAAAATTAAAATTTCAATGGATAAATTTAAAAAGCAGATTTGAGACAGCAGAAAAGAGATTTTGTGACAAGGAGGTTAGAGCTGGGAAAAAAAATTTGCTTAGAATGTACTACAGCAATGATAGAAATTTTTTGAAAATTGGGTAAGAGACATGGAGGATCACTACAATAAATTTTTTTTAAAAAAAAGAGACACAGAGGATAATTAGGATGGTCTATCATATGTCTGGAGCCCTGGTGGCACAGTGGTTAAGCCATCGGCTGCTAACCAAAAGGTCAGCAGTTCGAATCCACCAGCTGCTCCTTGGAAACTCTCTTGGGCAGTTCTAACTCTGTCCTATAGGGTTGCTATGAGTCGGAATCACCTTGACGACAACAGGTTTGGTTTGGTTTTTGATTTATGATATGTCTAACTGGAAGTTCAGAAGGAGGAAATAGAACAACATATATTTGAAGGAATAATGGTTGAGAATTTTCCATCTAAATAAAATACAGAAATACACAGATTCTGGATAAATAAAAAGAAATCTACACCTAGATACATCATAGAGAAACTTCAAAACACCAAACTCTAGAAAGTTTCAAAGCAACCAGAGGGAGGAGAGATTACTTTCAAAGAAATGATGAGTGAAACAACAACAGACTTTTCAAAAGCAACCACTGAAGTAAGAAGATGCTATCTTCAAAGTGCTGAGAGAAGATAACTGTCAAGCCATAATGGCTCTGTTTCCTCTTCACACAAACCTCCTGCAAATAAATGGTTCAGGAAAACTCCACTCAATCAAAGTGGAGTAAATAAAAAGCACAAGCTCTATTAAAAGATACGACAAGAAAAGAAAAGAAAATGCAAGTGAAGATCACTCACCAGAAAATTGCCACCAAACAGATAAAAATTGTGACCAAACATTTTCCTATAAATGAAGCAATTTGTGAAGCAAAAATAAAGCAATTGTTTCTGTAAAACATACAACAGATCAGGGATAAAAACCTAGAAAAAAAAAGAAGAAATGAAATGTTATCTGGCAGATCTCTGCAAAGAAGTAGGAGAAAAAATATGAAATTAAGGCAAACATGGAGAGGCTCAAAGAAATCAGATAATGCTGTACATACAGTAAGTGACATGGAGATCAGGAATGAGAAAAGTGAGCAATATGAATGGAAACAGAGTTGAAAAGGATTCAGGAGAAAATGACTGATACAGAGGACAGGTGAATGACATCCAAAATATGCATAATTGGAAGACTGATGTCAGAAAAAAGAAATGTTTGGCGGACACACTATAAGGTGCCCCCTTGTACAATCACCTTTCTTTGAGTGCAGGTGGAAACTGTGATTTGTTCTTAGTAGACAGTATGCCGAGGATGAAGGAATCTCACAGATGTAGTTAAAGTCTCAAATCAGTTGATTTTGAGCTAATCTAAAGGAAAGTTATCCTGGGTGGGGCTGGCTTAATCAGGTGAAACTCTTTAGAAGAACTAGGGCCCTCCTTGAGCTCAAGAGACTATCCTGCTGGCCTTGAAGAAGCAAGCCCCTTCTTGTATCACTGCATGGAAATGAATTTGACCAACAACCAACTGAGCTTGGAAGAGGACTCTGAGTCTCACTTGAGACCACAGGCCTGGCCAACACCTTGATTTGCAGCCTTGTAAAACTCTGAGCAGAGGACCCAGTTAAACTGTGCCTGGACTCCTAACCCACAGAAACTGTTAGGTAATAAATGGGTGTTGTTTTAACCTGCTAAATGCGTGGTAACGTTACACAGTAATAGTTAATATATTATGGAACAGAAAAAAATTAGTTACTGATTGATATATGACAGAGGTGGCATTATGGATCTCTGGAAGAAGAATAAACTATACCATAAATGGTGCTTGGACAATTGGATATGATGGTAAACTGATTATAAAAATGGCCAGCAATTATTCCCCCCTCTGTATCCAGGTTCCCTTACCATGTAGTTTTAATGCCATCCCACTCAGAGTCTGAGCTGAGCTGTGTAACTTGCTTTGGCTAATGGGATGTTAGTAAACATGACACACAGAGGTTTCCACAATGGGCCTTGTCCTCTTTTGCTGTCTTTGGAACCTGCTGCCATCAACTGAAGAGCCCAAGGCTAACCTACTGAATGATGAGAGATAGATGGCTCGGTGGTGATACCCCCATCACCAGCAGACAACGAGGCAACCTCCAGTGGCAGAGCCTCCCGGCTGACTGGCAGCTGACCACAGCCACATGTCTGAGCCCAGCCCAAATTACTAGCTCACAGAATCGTAAGTTAAATAAATGTTTGGTTGTTTTAAGCAACTAAGTTTTGGGGTGGTTACACAGCAAATCTAACTGAGACAGATATTATATAGAAAAAACAAAAAAAACTGGACTCCTATCTCCTATTATATGCAAAAATCCATTTTAGGCATACTAGAGACTTACATACAAAAAACAAAGCTTTAAACTTTTTGATAAAAATATACAAAAAATCTTCATGGCCTCAGGTTAGGGAAAGCTTTCTTAAGATACAAAAAGTACAAAACATAAAGGGGGAAAAAACTGTCAAACGTGAATACAAAAATAATAAAATAACTTTGCATCTCAAAAGTAACTATTAACAAAGTTAAAGACAAAGAATTGGTATTCAGAATATATAAAGAATATCTACAAATCAATAAGGAAAAGATAACCCAATAAAGAACAGGGCAATTCACAGAAGAAGAAATCTGGATGATACATATTCATACGTATATATACATATAACTATAGAAGGAGCCTTGGTGACGCAATGGTTAAGCGCTTGGCTGCTAACTGAAAGGTGGGCAGTCTGAACCCACCAGCAGCTCCAAGGGAGAAAAGATATGGTGACTACTCCTGTAAAGATTACAGCCTAAGAAACCCTAAGGGCAGTTACACTCTGTCATATAGGGTCGCTATGAGGCAAAATTTGACTTGACCAACAACTGTGTGTGTGTGTGTGTGTGTGTGTGTGTGTGTGTGTGTGTGTGTGTGTCTATGCGTGTCTATGCGTGTCTATGCGTGTCTATGCATGTCTATAGGGTCTCTATGAGTTGGAATTGACTCGACAGCAACGGGTTTGGTTTTTTGGTATATATATATATGTATATAGATATACACTAAAACTTGGGAAAACAGGAACCCGTGTAAGGTGGAAACCTGTTAGAGAAGGAAAACTCAAATATTTTCCATTAAAACGAGCGATAGAAGAGTGGTAAGACTGCACCCCATCAAAGGCAGAAAACTTTTGAGACCTGGAAAAACAAGGCAGTTCTGTCAAGTTCCGGCTCTCACGATTTCCCTGTACACACACACACACACAGACACACACACAGACACACACACACACACACACACCCCCATCAGATTTGTAAAAATTGTAAAAGTTCCATAATACCAATTGAGGATGTAGCGAAAGGGGAGTTCTCATACACAGATGGTGGGGGTATAAATTGGTAAAATGACTTTGGAGACCAATTTGGCAATATGTAACAAAATCTGTCTTTTTGTTGTTGAGGTTTTGCAGTATCTTGTAGATTTTACAGATCAGATGCTGATCGGATTTGTCGTAGCCAATTTTTTTTTCCCCCAGTCTGTAGGTTGTCTTTTTACCCTTTTGGTGTTCTGATGAGCATAAGTGTTTGATTTTTAGGAGTTTCCAGTTATCTAGTTTCTCACCTGGTGTTTGTGCATTGTTACTTATGGTTTGTATTCTGTTTATGCCATGTATTAGGGCTCGTAGTGTTCTCCCTAATTTTTCTTCCATGATCTTTATCGTTTTAGTTTTTACATTTAGGTCTTTGATCCATTTTTTTTTAAATTGTTGTAGTTTAAGTGAAAGTTTACAATTCAAGTTAGTCTCTCATACAAAAATTTACACATACATTGTTATGTGACCCTAATTGCTCTCCCTATACTGTGACAGCACACACCTCTTTTCCACCCCCGATCTCCCGTGTCCATTCAACCAGCTCCTGACCCTCTCTGCCTTCTCAACTCACCTCCGGACAGAAGCTGCCCATTTAGTCTCATGTATCTACTTGAGCTAAGAAGCACACTCTTCACAAGTATCATTTTATGTCCCACAGTCCAGTCTAATCTTTGTCTGAAGAGTTAGCCTCAGGAATTGTTTTAGTTCTGGGCTGACAGACTCCAGGGGCCATGCTGTGTGGGGTTCCTCCAGTCTCAGTCAGACCATTAAGTCTGGTTTTTTTGCTAGAATTTGAGTTCTGGACCCTACCTTTCTCCTGCTCCATCAGGGACTCTCTACTGGGTTCCCTGTCAGGGCCAACATTGGTGGTAGCCAGGCACCATCTAGTTCTTCTGGTCTCAGGATGATTTCTGATCCATTTTGAGTTAGTTTCTGTGCATGATGTGAGATATGGGTCTTGTTTCAGTTTTTTGCAGATGGATATCCAGTTATGCCAGACCCATTTGTTAAAGAGACTCTTTTCCCCAACTTACGGACTCGGCATTGTCAAATATCAGCTGCTCACAGGTGGATGAATTTATGTCTGGATTCTCAATTCTGTTCCATTGGTCTCTATATCTGTTGTTGTACCAGTAGCATGCTGTTTTGACTACTGTGGCAGTATAACAGATTCTAAAATCAGGTAGTGTGAGGCCTCCCACTTTGTTCTTCTTCTTGAGTAATGCTTTATTTATCCGGGGCCTCTTCCCTTTCCATATGAAGTTGATGATTTGTTTCTCCATCTCCTTAAAAAAGGCCATTGGAATTTGTATCCGGATTGCATTGTACCTGTAGATCACTTTGGGTAGAACTGACAATATCATAATGTTGAGTCTTCCTATCCACGAGTAAGGTATGTTTTTCCGCTTATGCAGGTCTCTTTTGGTTTCTTGAAGTAGTATCTTGTAGTTTTCATTGTACAGGTCTTTTACATCTCTGGTTAGATTTATTCCTATTTTATCTTCTTGGGGGCTACTGTAAATGGTATTGATTTAGTGATTTCCTGTTTGAAGTTCTCTTTGTTGGTGTAGAGGAATCCAACCGATTTTTGTGTTTATCTTGTATCTTGAAACTTTGCTAAAATCTTCTATTAGTTCCAGTAGTTGATTCTTTGGGGTTTTCTGTGTGTAAGATCATATCATCTGCAACCAGAGATACTTTGACTTCTTCCCTAATTTGGATGTCATTTATTTATTTTTCTAGCCTAACTGCTCTGGCTAGGACCTCCAGCACGATGTTGAATAAGAGTGGTGATAAAGGGCATCCTTGTCTGGTTCCCTTTCTCAAGGGGAATGCTTTCAAAGTCTCTGCATTTAGGATGACGTTGGCTGCTGGCTTTGTATAAATGCCCTTAATTATGTTGAGGAATTTCCCTTCTATTCTTATTTGTTGAGAGTTTTAATCATGAATGGGTGTTGGACTTTTCTGCATTAATTGATAAGATCATGTGGTTCTTGTATTTTGTTTTATTTATGTGATGGATTACACTGATTGTTTTTCTAATGTAGAACCATCCTTGCTTACCTGGTATAAATCCCACTTCATCATGGTGAATTATTTTTTTGATATGTTGTTGAATTCTATTGGCTAGAATTTTGTTGAGGATTTTTGCATCAATGTTCATGAGGGATATTGGTCTGTTATTTTCTTTTTTTGTGGTGTCTTTACCTGGTTTTGGTATCAGGGTTATGCTGGCTTCATAGAATGAGTTTGGGAGTATTCTATCCTTTTCTATGCTCTGAAATACCTTTAGTAGTAGTGGCGTTAACTCTTCTCTGAAAGTTTGGTAGAATTCTCCAGTGAAACCATGAGGGCCAGGGCTTTTTTTTTTTCTTTTCTTTTTTTGCGAGTTTTAAAATTACCTTCTCAGTCTCTTCTTTTGTTACAGGTTTTTTTAGTTGTTCTATCTCTGCTTGTGTTAGTTTAGCTAGGTAATGAGTTTCTAGAAATTTGTCCAGTTCCTCTAGGTTTTCAAATTTGTTAAGAGTACAATTTTTCATAGTATTCTTTTCTGATTCTTTTAATTTCAGTTGGGTCTGTTGTGATATCACCCATCTCATTTCTTATACAGGTTATTTGCTTCATCTCCTGTTTTTCTTTTATCAGTTTGGACAATGGTTTATTGATTTTGTTGATCTTTTCAAAGAACTAGCTTTTGGTCTTGTTAACTCTTTTCGATTGTTTTTCTATTCGTTATTTAATTCTGCTCTAATTCTTATTTCCTTTCTTCTGATGCCTGAGGGCTTCTTTTGCTGCTCTCTTTCTACTTGTTGTAAGGTTAATGTTTTGATTTTGGCCCTTTTTTCTTTTTGGATGTGTGCATTTTTTGCTATAAACTGACCTCTGAGCACTGCTTTTGCTATATCCCAAAGGTTCTGGTAGGATGTGTTTTCATTCTCATTTGATTCTACGAATTTCTTTATTCCCCTCCTTACTTTCTTCTATAACCCAGTAGTTTTTGAGCAAGGTGTTGTTCAGTTTCCATGTCTTTGATTTTTTTCCCCCTGCTTTTTCTGTTATTGATTTCTGCTTTTATGGCTTTATGGTCAGAAAAAATGCTTTGTATTATTTCATTGCTTTGGATTCTGCTAAGGCTTGCTCTATGGCCTAATATGTGGTCTATTCTGGAGAATGTTCCATATGTGTTAGAAAAGAAAGTACACTTGGCTGCTGTTGGGTGGAGTGTTCTGTATATGTCTATGAGATTAAGTTGGTTGACTGTGGCATTTAGATCTTCTGTGTCTTTATTGAGCTTCTTTCTGGATGTACTGTCCTTCACCGAAAGTGGTGTGTTGAAGTCTTCTACTATTATTGTGGAGCTGTCTATTTCTCTTTTCAGTGCTGTTAGAGTTTGTTCTGTGTATTTTGGAGCCCTGTCATTGGGTGCGTAAATCTTTATTATAGTTATGTCCTCCTGGTGTATTGACCCTTTAATCATTATACAGTGTCCTTCTTTATCCTTTGTGGATTTTAAAGTCTATTTTGTCAGAGATTAATACTGCCACTCCTGCAATTTTTTGAGTGTTGTTTGCTTGATATATTTTTTCCATCCTTTGGGTCTTTAGTTAGTTTGTCTTTAAGTGTAAGGTGTGTCTCTTGTATGCAGCACATAGATGGATCATGTTTCTTTTTATCCATTCTGCCACACTCTATTTATTGGTGCATTTAGTCCATTTACATTCAGCGTAACTATTGATAGGTATGAGTTTAGTGCTGTCATTTTGATGTCTTTGTGTGTTGCTGACAGTTTCTTTGTTCCACTTAATTTTCTGTGCTGAGTCGTTTTTCTTAATGTATTTTTTTTTCATATTTTTCATTGTTGTTGATTTTGTATTTGCTGAGTCTTCATATTTTTCCTGTTTTTTATTTTGATGTGTAGGATTGTTAGTTTCCTTTGTGGTTACCTTAATATTTACCGCTATTTTTCTAAGTTTAAACCAGTCTTTTATTTCTTTATATTGCCTTGACTTCCTCTCCATATGAAAAATCTGTGTACATTTTTTAGTCCCTCTTTGTTTTAATGTTGTCATCTTTTACATATTGACATCTCTATTTCCCTATTTTCAGTGTTTTAGCTTTGATTTATGTGACTTCCCTGTCTGGGATGCCTTCTGGTTGCTCTGCCCTGTGTTCTAGTCTTGGGTTGTTATCTGATGTTACTGATTTTCTAACCAGAGGACTCCCTTTAGTACTTCCTGTAATTTTGGTTTGGTTTTTGCAAATTTCCTAAACTTCTCTTTATCTGGAAATGCCCTAATTTTGCCATCATATTTGAGAAACAGTTTTGCTGAATATATTATTCTCGGCTGGTAATTTTTTCCCTATGTTGCCGCATTGCCTTCTTGCCTGCATGGTTTCTGCTGAGTGGTCCGAGCTTAGTCTTATTGACTCTCCTTTGCAGATGACTTTTTGTTTATCCCTAGCCGCTCTTAACATTCTCTCTGTATCTTTGGTTTTGGCAAGTTTGATTATGTCTTGGGGACCTTCTTTTGGGATCTACATTGGTTGGGGTTCGACGAGCATCTTGGATAGGTATCTTCTCATCTTTCATGATATCAGGGTAGTTTTCTGCTAACAATCTTCAACAATTTTCTCTGTATTTTCTGTTATCCCCCCTCCTGGTACTCCAATCACTCGTAGGTTATTCCTCTTGATAGAGTCCCACATAATTCTTAGGGTTTCTTCATTTTGTTTTTTAATCCTTCTATCTGATTTTTCCTCAAGTAAGTTGGTGTCAAGTGCTTTATCTTCAATCTCACTAATTCTGACTTCCATTGCCTCAATTCTGCTCCTATGACTTCCTATTGAGTTGTCTAATTCTGAAATTTTATTGTTAATCTTTTGGATTTCTGATTGCTGTCTTTCTACGGATTACTGCAGCACATTAAATTTGTCATTATGCTCTTCTCTAATCTTCTTAAGTTCCTCTATTGCTTTATCTGTGTGTTCCTTGGCTTGGTCTGCATTTTATCTGATCTCCTTCCTGATCTCATTAAGAGTTCTGTATATTAACCTTTTGTATTCCGCCTCCGGTAATTCCAAGAAATTCTCTTCCTCTGGAAAATTTCTTTTTTAAAAAAATTTTAAATTGTACTTTAGATGAAGGTTTACAGAACAAATAGTTTCTCATTAAACAGTCAGTACACATATTGTTTTATGACATTGGTT
>NW_004444072.1:713890-735812 GCF_000243295.1 Trichechus manatus latirostris | reverse complement strand
CAACTCTTGGATAGTTCTGAATATTAGAGGTTTGAATTCCCTATCAGTTAGGTCTAGTACCTTTTCTTCTCCTGGAAGGTCATCTGCTGTTTTATTTTGGAAACCTACTGGAACCATCCTGTCTTGTTTTTGTAAATGTTTTGATATTGTCTGCTGTCTTCAGGGCATTCAGTGGTTATTTTCCTCGTTTATTGATTGTAGATTTGTTCATTTTGTCATGCTTTTTTGTTTTATTTGGTTATGTCTGAGCAGGCGGGCTGTGTGTTGTTGTTTGCTCGTCTGTGCGCATGATACTTTTCACCTTCTTCCCCAATGGGCAGGGTCAGTCAGTCAGGTATGGTACAGCAGGGCAGGTCCAGCTGAAGGGGAGTTGCTGGGATGGTTTTTTGTTGGCACATACCAGGGCTGACAGTGCAGACTGGGAATCAGTGCAGGGCAGGTTCCAGTAGGTCGTGCCTGTGTTGCTTGGGAGTGTGATGTTCAGCACACGGTGCAGGTAGGCAGGAAGGAGGGGGTAGATTGTGATGTGTGGAGCTAAGATGGGTATGGGGAAGATGACAGCGAGGAGAGAGAAACAGGAGCCAAAGACATACAAACAAAAAAGAGTGCTAAGGGAGCTTGTTATTGGAGTGGGGAGATGAAAGACTGAGAAATGGGGAAAAACAAAAATGAAAAAAAAAACAGTAAAAGAAAAAAATGAATAAATTGAGAAATTGGAAATGAAGAAAGACAAAAAGGGAATAAGAGAGAGAAGAAAACTAAACAAAGAAATGAAAAAAAAGCCAAAAACAGAAAAAAAGAAATGCTCCCAGGGTTTGTCCCTGTGCGTTTGCGCAGAGTAAGGGACTAGCTTCCAAGCCACGTGATATTGCCCGGCTAGAAGGGGGTCCCAAGCCGAGAAAAGAGAAAGAAAACAAACAAATCAAAACAGAACAAATCAGAGCAAACAAACAAAAAAAGTCCTGGTGGGGGGTCCCACCAGCATGGCCACACGGGCCAGGAAGCAGTTTCACAGTCGAGCAGTGTTTCGCAGCCTTTCAGGAAGAAGCAAAGATGGCACACGGAGCCAGGTATTTGAGAGAAAGGAGGGGGAGGTGGTAAGAGGTAAGGAAGAAATCTACAGAAGTGGAAAAAAACAACACCAGCAGCCAACATATGGCACTCAGGGAGCTAGCCAGTGCCGGCGGGTGGAATCCAAGTGGCACTGGGGGGAAGCTCGTGCTTCCCAGCCAATAGACTGTGGTTGCAGGAAGCAGAGGAGGCTAAATGGGGGTGAAGAAGGGTAGGGGGTGGGAAAGCCTATATCATGGGTTACCGGTTGTTCTGTCTCCTGCTGGAAGCTCCGTGAAGCTGCTTCTCATACCTCCTGTTCGCTGATCTCCAACAGGAGTCCAAGATGGCAGATCTGTGCTGTGGTAGCTGATAGGGGACCTCTGCATGTTATCTCTCCTCGCACTCTGTTCTCGGTCAGTTTCTTATTCCGTTTGGTGCTTGGCTGAGTTCTTTATCTCTTCATTTGATGGTTAGGGTTTCAGGATTGACATGTGACTGTGTTTGACTTAGTTTTTCTGATCTTTGCTGTGGAGGGACGGCATGGTGCTTCTGACTATAGTGCCATGTTGCCCAGAAGTCTGGAAAATTTCTTGATTCTCTATTTTGGGAGCTTGCTGAAGCCATCATGGTCTGCCTCTTTATGTGATTTGATATCTAATAAAATTGATGATAACCCAGCTGTAGATATATATACACAGAAACTCTCACACATGTACAAGAAGACATATAAATATGCTTAGGGCACATTGTTTACAATACTGAAAAGATAAAAACAAACCAAATGTTCATTACTTGAAGAATGGATAACACTGGGATTATAAACACCAATTTCATGATAGTGGTGACCTCCATGGGATAGGGAAGGATACACAGGGGTGTCCGTATATTTGTAACGTTGTATTTCTTAAGCTAGAGGCTGGGTACACAGGATGTGTATTCATCTTTATTCCTAGTCATGCATCTGAAAGAGGTCATAAATGTTAAATGTATAAAAAATAAGTGACTAAAACAAATAAATCACACTCAAAGGTTATTATGCAGAAAGAAGCTTAAGGGCTTAAATTCTTCTCCATGAAGATGCCCCTCACCTAGGGTTACACCCCAGTTTGGCTCCACATCTCTAGGACTCAGAGATTCTTGTAGAACGATAATTTTTTGTTTTGCTGACACAGAGAATAGATTAAAAGCAAAACCAAGCAATAAGGTACGATTTAGAAAGCCAAAGCAAGGAGTTGCAATGAATACTAATGGAAAAACAGAAGAAACAAATGAAAACAGAAAACATTAAAATACTGGTACCATGTTTCCTAGGTGACAGCTTCTACCCCGTGGACCACCCGCACGTGTAGAGTTCATTACAGTGCAGAAACACTGTATTATGATTTCTAAACTGTTTTGAGATAAATCTCTTATGCCTCCATAGCACAACATACACCTGTTGCCATTTCCTGGTGCATTTCACACAAAGTAAACATCCTTGCCAGTGATTTAACAAATCCTGATGCCAAACTATGCTGAATTTGCTAAAGAAAGCACAATGGATGAAGACAAAGTGAAAAGAGGAAAACAATGTTCCTTCAGTTTCCTTCCTGCAGAGCTCCCTGCTCTGGTTCTGGGTCTCGCTGACATTAACATGCAGAGGAAAGGTGAATGGCTTGCCAGCCCAAGCTGAAGGCAGAAAGCCAACTGTTCTCTAGGTTATATGGCAACTGGGAAAAACTCCTAGTGCCCGTCAACCGGTAAAAGGCACTAAATCTGTCCCTGACGGCTCAATAATAAAGCTGCTTCTCACTGGTTTTGCTCCCATCCTATCTCTGAGCTTTGGTACTTGGCAGCCCATTAATTTATTGAGAAGCAAACAAAATCCATCTGACCTATTTTATTCAAAGCACCATTTTATTACATTATTTTATTGCCAGCTCTGTTTATGATGAAATATTTCCTACAGCACATTTCCTGCCATTCACTTTGCAATATTGGTTTTATAAATAGTGTTCTACAGAGATTTCCTTTTTTGTTACTGTTGTTGGTTTTGGGTTGATGAAATATGTCTGTGAGACTACTTCTCACAGGTTCAGCTTTAAGACAATCACAAGGATTATTACTGTTTTTCTTAGTTCACTGAAATTAAAACATACTATCAAAATTTCTTGGATCCCTGGTGGCACAGTGGGTAAGAGCTCGGCTGCAAACCGAAAGGTCTGCAGTTCAAATCCACCAGCTGCTCCTTCGAAACCCTTTGGGGCAGTTCTACTCTGTCCTACAGGGTCGCTATGAGTTGGAATTGACTTGACGTCAATGGGTTTGGTTTTTTTTTTTTTTTAATTACAATTTCTGTGCCTAAGGAGTTACTCCCCATAGAAGCTATTTTAAACCTTTATAAAGTATATTTTCTCCAAGCACCAGCACTCTTACTAAAGTGCCTAGCTGCATGGATATTCTCCTTGCCCAGGTGGAAGACAGCCCCTAAACAACTTTGATAACCTTAAATCCAGAACCCATTCTGCTCTTCTCAATACTTTAGTCCTTTCTTTAAAAAAAAATTAGATTTGTTCCTCTTTTGGTATCTTCCTCCTCCTAATGAATGAACAAATATCCATGCCTACTGCCAAACAAAGGGATAAAGAACGTGGTTTTGCCTACAAAGTCTGCACCAACAGCCTTGGGTGAGTTACAACAGAATCCTTGGGAACCGATAATTAGAATTTGATTGAAAAAGAGTTGTTCCTTGTCCCTCTAAACATGGACTCACATCACTTTTGCTGAATCATCAGACCTAAGTGAACAGTGGAACACTGTACCCTGAACTGAAAGGTTCACAGGTGAAAGCAAGTTTAAATAAGCTCAATGACATTGCTTTTTGCTGACTGGCCAGAATTCCGCCAGTTGAGAATTTATCTTTTTGAAAAACCAGTTAATCTGGATTCAGGGGATTTGTCCCATTCAGAGTTCTCAGTGCACTTTGTACTGAGTAAGTAGTTCTCTCACTGATTCTAGAAACACTAAAGTGGACATAAGGTTCTTTGAAATGACTACCTGTTGTATAGATTCGAGCGGCCTATGTCAAACCAACCTTGAACCGTTCCGTGCAAATTAATCAACAGTATTACTTTGGTAACAGTTAGGCAATCATAGATTTAATTATTGCCTGATGTCTTCAGCATGAGTACAGAGCCGTTGTCATTGTAGTTAGGTGCCACCGAGTCAATTCCGACTCATAGCAACCCCATGCGAAAGTAGAACTGCCCCATGGGGTTTTCTAGGCTGTAATCTTTACAGAAGCAGATAGCCAGGTCTTTTCTCCTGCGGAGCCACTGGGTGGGTTTGAACTTCTGACCTTTTGGTTAGCAGCTGAGTGTTTGAACCACTGTGCCACCCTTCAAGCATAGAGCTAGAGCTAGTGGTTCTCAACTCAGGCTGCAAATCAAAATTAGGCAGTTCTGAAAAAAAAAATTACAGCTGCCTAACTTATCCTAACAATCTGATTCAGAAGATCTGAGGTAGGGCCTAAGCAATGTATTTTTTAAAAAAAGTTTTCCAAGTGATGCTGGTGTAATGAGGTCGAGACTGTCACACAGGTTACTGATATAAACAATATTACATGATGGAGGGGGGTGGGGTTCATGCGTCTCAAACGGACAGAATTCACTGTGCCACGAGCTATTTGAAGCCATACGAAGAATGTCATACATCTTTCTGGAACATCAATTTTATTTGACAGGTAAGTACTTTAAAATGTCTTTCTTATTTTGAGTGGTGGTTACACAGGTATATACAATTGTCAAAACTCATCTAACTGGCACTTAAGATCTATGTATTTTATTGTATGCTTATTATACCTCAATAAAAATGTCATTTTATATAGTAAAGCATAGAACAGAATAGAATGCAAGATCAGCATTTATTTATTTATTGGTTGTAAGTGAAAGTTTAGAGTAAATTAGTTTCTCATTAAACAATTAACACACAAATTGTTTTGTGACATTGGCTGCCAACCCCACGATGTGTCAGCACTCTCCTCGTCTCCACCCCAGGTTCCCTGTTTCCATTCATCCAGTTTTCCTGTCCCTTCCTGCGTTCTCATTTTTGCTTTGGGCCTGGTGTGCCCATTTAGTCTCATACCCATGATTGAGCCATGAAGCACATTCCTCACATGTGTTAATGTTTGCCCTGTAAACCTGTCTAATCTTTGGCTGAAGGGTAAACCTTAAGAATGACTTTAGTACTGAGTTAAATGGGTGTCTGGGGGCCGTACTCTTAGAGTTTCTCCAGTGTCTGTCAGACAGCAAGCTTTATCTCTTTCTTTTGTGAATTTGAATTTTGTTCTACATTTTTCTCCTGCTCTGTCCAGGACCATCTATTGTGATCCCTGTCAGAGGAGTTGGTGGTGGTAGCCGGGCACCATCTAGTTGTTCTGCGCTCAGTATGGCGGAGCTTGTGGTAGTTGTGGTTCATTAGTCCTTTGGACGATTCTTTCCCTTGTGTCTTTGGTTTTCTTCATTCTCCTTTGCTCCAACTGGGATGGGACCAGTAGATGTATCTTAAATGGCCACTTGCAGGCTTTTAAGACCCTAGATGCTACTTACCACAGTCAGATGCAGAACATTTTCTTTATAAATTATGTTATGTCAATTGAGCTAGATGTCCCCCGAGACCATGGTCCCCAGCCCTAGCCCAGTAACTCAGTCTCTCAGTGTCATGGATTGAATTATGTCCCCCCAAATATGTGCGTATCAATTTGGCTAGGCCATGATTCCTAGTACTGTGTGGTTGTCCTCCATTTTGTGATTGTTATTTTATGTTAGAGGATTAGGGTGGGATTGTAACACCCTTACTAAGGTCACATTCCTGATCCAATGTAAAGGGAGTTTCCCTGGGCTATGGCCTGCACCACCTTTTATCTCCTGTACGAGATAAAAGGAAAGGGAAGCAGAGAATTGGGGACCTCATACCACCAAGAAAGCAGTGCTGGGAGCAGAGCGCATCCCTTGGACCTGAGGTTCCTGTGCTGAGATGCTCCCAGAACAAGGGAAGACCGATGACAAGGACCTTCCTCCACAGCTGACAGAGAAAGCCTTCCCCTGGAGCTGACGCCTTGAGTTTGGACTTGTAACCTACTATACTGTGAGATAATAAATGTCTCCTTGTTAAAGCCATCCACTTGTGGTATTTCTGTTATAGTAGCACTAGACGACTAAGACACTCAGCGAGTTTGGATGTGTCTGTGAAGCTTCTATGACTTTGCCTTGGTCAAGTTGGGCTGACTTCCCCAGTACTGTATACTGTCTAACTCTTCACCAAAGTTACCACTTATCTACTACCTAGTTAGTGTTTTTCCCTTCCCCCCCACCCTTGTAACCATCAAAGATTGTTTCTTTCTGTGTGTAAACCTTTTCATGAGTTTTTGTAATAGTGGTCTCATACAGTATTTGTCCTTCTGTGATTGACTTATTTCACTCAGCATAATGTCCTTCAGATTCATCCATGTTGTGGGACGTTTCACAGATTCATTATTGTTCTTTACTGTTGCATAGTATTCCATTATGTGTATGTACCACAGTTTGTTTATCCATTCATCTGTTGATGGGCACTTAAGTTGTCTCCATCTTTTTGCTACTGTGAATAATGCTGCGAATGAATATGGGTGTACATATGTCTACTCTTGTGATGGCTCTTATTTCTCTAAGCATGTATTTTTTTTAGATGAACTATAAGCCTTCAAAGATATCTTCCTTAGACGGGCTGCCTTAGGCTAAGCCTTGAGACCCAGGGAGGCAGCCATTTCACTCTCCTCTGCTTGGGGTGGTGGTGGAGGATGAGATGCAGAGGGAAAGACCATTTGGAGTCCCTGGGTGGTGAAAACGGTTAACTCACCTGGCTACTAAGCAAAAGTCCACCCAGAGGTGCCTCAGAAGAAAGGCAGTGTCTTAGTCATCTAGTGCTGCTATAACAGAAATACTACAAGTGGATAGCTTCAACAAAAAGAAATCAAAAAATGGAGGACAACCACACAATACTAGGAATCATGGCCCAGCCAAATTGATACACACACTTTTTGGGGGACATAATTCAATCCATGACAGGCGGCCTGGTGATCTACTTCTGAATAATCAGCCATTGAAGACCCTGTGGAGCACAGTTCTACTCTGACACACATGGGTTTACTTGGGCTTAGAAATTCTTTCACTTCTGATGTTTCTCATTCATTTCACTACCTATGACCTGCTCCTCTCTCTTCTTATCTCTTTGTAAGTCCACATATAACTGGCCTTTTTGCTTAAGAACAGCCCAAATCATCAAAAAAAGAAAAGTTCCACTTTTTGTTACAACTGGAGATTTTATGTTTGTTACTGAGCAGATGGTTTAACAGCTCTGAGGTGGCAGCACCAGCAACTGCATGTTGCAAGCAATTTTTCCCACCCAAAGATGTGTTTTAAAAAGTTATGGACTTCCAGTTTCCAGTCCAGTGTGTAAGGAACTTGGAAGTCATCCTTCCTGTCCTCACAACAATAAAACGCTGAAAATCTGAGAATCAAGAACTCTTCTTAGATCCATCAGAGAACTGAGGTTACACAGCAAACCGCTGCCCCCAAAGCTGGAGAGACAGACTAATAGAAAACTATCGCTTAGCTCACTGGGAGCCAGACCTCCAGCACTGCTGCTGACCTCCACCACCACTGCAGCCACCAGACCCAGTGTCCAGCAGGAATACTTAAAGGGGAACTGATTGTTGGAGACTCAGTGTGGACTACTTTGAGAAAGAAAAAACTCCAGGAGACCCAACCTCACTTTCAAGAGCCACCAGATTTTAATCGTGCCACTAGAGGGGAAGGGGAAACGTAAACATTTTAAAATAGTGCTCTGTTCTTCTCGTCAAGGGCCTGCCCTAGAGGGAAACTGCTCTACCAGAGTCTAGCCATCCTGGGTTTTATCACAGCCCAACTACTGGGATGGTCCCTGAGAGGTGCAAATGGTTTTCACCTAAATGTCTGTGGTTCAAACCCACTCAGTGGTGCTGCAGAAGGCCTGAGATGTGCTTATATAAAGATTACAGCCAAGAACCCTGTGCAACAGTTCTATTCTGTAAGACATGGGGCCATCATGAGTTGGAATCAACTTGACGGCAACGTGTTTAGGTTTTTTTGTTGTTGTTGTTGTTAACCTACTGTGTGGTGCAACTGGTTAAGTGCTCAACTACTAACTGAAAAGTTGGCAGTTCAAATGTACCCAGAGGTGCCTTGGAAGAAAGGCCTGGAAATCTGTTTCCAAAAGGTCAAAACCTTGAAAAGCCTACTGAGTGCAGTTCTACACTGCATACTTGTTTTTTTTTTAACTGACTTGGTGGTTCAGTGGTTGAATTCTCATCTTCCCATGCACGAGACCTGGGTTTGAATCCCTACCAATACACCTCATGCACAGCCACCACCATCCGTCTTTGTATGAAGGGTGTTGCTATGATACTGAACAGGTTTCAGCGGAGCTTCCAGACTAAGATAGACTAGGAAGAAAGGCCTGGTGATCTACTTCTGAAAATCAGCCACTGAAAACCCTATGGGTCACAACCTCTGATCCCCAGCTGCTCATACGATGGCACAGGACTGGGTAGCATTTCATTCTGTTGTGCATGGGGTTGCCATGAGTCAGGGTCAACTTGACGGCAGCTAATAACAACAACAACAAACTTGGAAGAGGGGAAATATCCAGCTCCAGCCACATCTAGACTTCCACTTGGGGGAGGAGAACTGCCAAACTCCAGCCCCCTTTTAACCTTCAATGCAGGGGGAAAGGAAACACCCAACTCCAGGCCCCTCTAGCCTCCTTGTTTCACCTAAAGGATGGGGGCGGGGGGAGTTAAGAAGCACCTGTGAAGGTCACAACCCAGGGACACAGGCTCACTAAAAGACTAAGACCTAATCATAGGATAGAACGCTTTCCCTCCTCCCACACCTACCACCACATCAACATCAACAGAACTTTACAACGGAAAGCACCTCAGTTCCTCTTACCCTGCACTTCTCACTCGGTTTTCAACAAAAAATTACAAGGCATGCTAAAATGCAAAACACACAGCCTGAAGTGTCAGAGCAGAGATAAGAATCAGACACAGATATGGCAGAGATGTTCTAATGAACAGATCAGGAATTTAAAGTAACGTATTAATATACTAAAGGCTCCAACGGAAAAGGTGGACATGTAAGAACAGATGGATAATCTAAGCAGAGAGAATTGAACTCTTCTTTGAGTAAGAAATACTCAAAAGGAAATGTGAGAAATCAAAAACACTAACAGAAATGAAGAATGTCTTGATGAGCTCGTAAGTAGACTGGACACAGCGAAGGAAAGAATCAGTGATCTTGAAGATGTGTTAGTAGAAACTTCCCAAACTGAAAAGCAAACAGAAAAGAGACTGGGGGAAAAAGGAATAAAATATTCAAGAACTGTGGGACAATTACATAAGGTATAGCATGTGTAATGGGAACACTAGAAGAAGAGAGACAGGAATAGAAGAAATATTTGAAATAATAATGGCTGAGATTTTTCCAAAATTATTGACACTAAACCACAGATCCAGGAAGCTCAGAGAACACTAAGCAGGATATATAGCTAAAAAAATCTACACCTAGGTTTATCATATTCAAACTGCAGAAAACCAGAGAAAAATCTTGGAAGAAGCTAAAGGAAAAAGTTATGGTGCTGGGGCTGGTTGCAGGTGGGGACTGAATCTAAGAATTATGAAAAGCCACATTTCCTGACTTTGAAAAGACAGAGTAATGTGGATTAGCTGCAAAGGTTAGAGAAAACATGTCTCAAAACTAATGAGGTTCATTGGATCTTTCTCTGCTTTTGAGACCTAAGGAGGGAAGAGTGGACAGAGGGTAGGATTTGGGAGCCAGAAGCAAAGTCTGGGTCTAATGACTCCGGGCAAGTTACTCTTTTCGATGTCTGAATTCCTCGGCCTTATACGGATTTAAGTAACGTACAATACTATGGTTTAAAGCCTAGAAAACACAGCAGAGTGGGGCGAGGCATGACCATATGATCCAAAGGTAATCACTTCCGCCAACAGCACAACGCGCTGCAGCTCACCTCAAGACCCAGCAGCCTTCGCAGAGCCTGTCGGCAGATCCAAGAGCGGACCGGGGGCGGGCCCCGGAACGCGTGCTCCCGCGCCAGGCCCACTCCAAGCCCTCATTCAGCCCCCGACTCTGCGCATGCAACACTCGCCTTTTGAGGCCCCGAAAAGGGTTGGGATGGTAAGAGGTTCAGAGAGGACGGCGACAACGACGCCCCGAGACTACCAAAGGTCGGCTTCTTACCTGCTAAGTTGCCGCCTCCTGCTAGTCCCGCCTCCTCTGACACTCTGACCCCACGAATGGAGGAGCTGAGAGGAGAACAAGGTTCTGATTGGAGAAAGAGTACGTTTACAGTCTCGCCTCCCCTTGCGAGCGGGCTGATTTTAGCCCCGCCTCTTCCCTCCTGATGTTTAAAGCGGTTGGTTGCCCTCTTTCTGTTAGTCAGAGAGGCGGTCCGACAATTGGTTCGCGGGCGTCTTCGAGGTTTCTTTCGCAGAGTGATTGTGTCAGTTTGGCTGTTGGCGGCGGGAGTGCCTTTTACTTTTAGGTAGAAGATGCCGGAAAGCAGTCTCGCAGAGCGCGGCGACAGGAGCGAGGAGCAGGTGTCTGGTGCTAAAGTCGTAGCCCAGGCCTTGAAAACCCAAGTACGAGTGACTCACCTTGGTCTTATAAAAGGCTCTTACGGAAGCCGGCGAGGGCTTGGGGTTGTCTTGGAAACGAGGAACGCGGGAAGTGGTTTGCGGCAGAGTTTTTCGTTTAGTGACCAGGAGGGAGGGAAGGAAGGGTATCGCGGGCACCGGGCGTTTATTTCTCTGTTCTCCGGCCCCCAGGGTGTGGAGTACGTGTTTGGTATCGTAGGCGTCCCAGTGACCGAAATCGCCGTGGCAGCGCAGGGGCTGGGCATCTGGTACATCGGCATGAGGAATGAGCAAGCGGTAAGTATGAACGCAGGGAGTCAAATGGATTATTGGGAATAATCAATAATAATGGCAAATGGTCATTGAAACACTTAGACAGCACTTGCCACTGTTGCTGTGCTTTACACGTATTAATCAAAACAATCGTATGAGGCTAAAACTATTGTTAATCCTAGTTAACAGATGAAAAGTGAGACAGAGATTAAGTAACTTGCCCAAGGTGACACAGCTGATAGTGGCAGAGCCAGCATTTGAACCCAGGCATTCTAGATCCAGAGTCCATGCTCTTAACCACTGTGCCGCATTGTATTCTGCAAAGTCTAGAGTGTCAGAATTGGAAGAGACAATTTCCCAGTCAGAATTGGAGCGCCCTGTAGTTCACTGTCACACTTCATTGTTGTTAGGTGCCCTCAGGTCGCTTCCGACTCATAGCGACCCTGTGTACAACAGAATGAAACACTGCTCTGTCCTGCGCTGTCCTCATGATGGTTGTTATGCTTGAGCCCATTGTTGCAGGCACTGTGTCACTCCATCTTGCTGAAGGTCTTCCTCTTTTTTGCTGACCCTGTACTTTACCAAGCATGATATCCTTCTCTAGCGACCAGTCCCTCCTGATAGCATGTCCAAAGAATGTGAGACAGAGTCTCACCATCCTCACTTCTAAAGAGCATTCTGGCTGTACTTCTCCCAAGACAGCCTATTTCTGTGAATTATTTGTATATGGTCTGACTTCTCCTGTGTTATGTACCTGGTACTGTCCTACTTACCTATGGGAGACAGGGGCTGTAAAGAAGGAATGAGGTTTAGTCTTGACTTTCCAGTTGATCAAAGTCTGGGAGGGTGAGGGCAAGACATACAGAAAAAGCTTATCTGGTTTAATAAGTCTCATGGTAAATGTGCATATAAGGAACAACAGTAGCGCAGAGGGAGTTATCAGTTCTCTATGACTGGGACAAAGAATATTACTTATAGAGGTAATGTTTGTTCATGCTGGTCCATCAAGGTATCTCAAAAGCATGGGCTGTGAGACCGGATGGGTAGGCTGAGGGGAGGTTGTGGAGAGTCTTCTCTAGCTGGAAGAGGAGTTAGGACTTTATTCAATAGGCAATAGAGAGACTTTAAAGGTTTTTCTAAACAAGTGGAAGATTGTACATCAGTAAGATGATTTTGAAGGTAGTACAGAGTATGGAGGTCCCTGGGTGGCACAAATGGCTTGTGTTTGACTGCTAACCTAAAAGTTGGCGGTTCAAACCCACCCAGCAGTGCCGTGGAAGAAAGGCCTGGTGATCTGCTTCCATAAAGACTACAGCCAAGAAAACCCTTGGCTGTAGTCTTTATGGAAGCAATTCTACTCTGTAATACATCGGGTTGCCATGAGTGAGAATCAACTCAGTGGCAGTGGGGGTTGTTGTTTGTTATTTTTTGATAGATTATGGATTAGAGGGGAGGAGCCAGAAGACGGAATCCAGCTTGAAGTTTTATTTCAGTCTCTATTAACTTAGTTGGAGGATCCCTGGGTGGCACAGACAGTTAAGCGCTCAACTACTAGCTGAAAGGTTGGTGGTTCGAACCCAGCCAGAGGCAACTTGGAAGACAGGCCTGGTGATCTGCTTCTGAAAGGTCACAGCTTTGAAAACCCTATGGAGCAGTTCTACTCTGTACCCATGGGGTCGCCATGAGTCAGAATGGACTTGATGGCAACTGACAACAGCAACAAACTTGGCTGAGGGCTCCTTTGGTCCCACGTGCTGTGTTGGACCCTGGATATAGAGATGAATGAGACATAGTTTCTTGTCCTTGAGATGCTTATAACCTACCTGTAGAGACAGACACAGACAGTTTCACTGTAATGTGTAAAGTGCTGGGAAAGAGATGTGTCCAGGGTGCTGTGGGAGCCCAGAGAAGGGGCACCCAGCTCAGCCTAGGACTTCAGGGAAGGTTTCCCGCAGGAGATCATGCCTGAGCTGTCTTGAAAGATGACTAGGCGTGAACCAGCTAGGGAGGAGAGGACAGGCTCTTCTGGAGATGATCCCTGGGTTTGGGGCCTGTGTAACCAGCTGGGTGGATTGTGGTGCCACTGATTGAGCATGGAAGTACAGATGGAAGAGCTGACTTTAGAGGGGAAAGGTAATGAGTTCAATTTTGCATACAGTGAGTTTGAGGCGCCGGTGAGACACCCCTGTGCGTATGTCCCTCAGGCAACCTGACTCTGCAGGATTCAAAGGAAGACTTAACTAGCATCTGAACTAAGTAGTGACACAGTGATGATTAAGAGAATGTGAGAAGAGATCCAGAAGCCATTCAGAAGACAGAATAGGGCTTGGTGGCTGATTGCATGTTTGTGCTGAAGAGAAAGAGTTGGATGTGACTTGACAGTCTCATCAAATACATGCAGAGTAATCAAGACGTATATTGACCAGACCAAATTTCAGGAAGTTAGTAGTCATTGAGCACTTACTATGTGCCCAACGCCGTTCTGAGTGCTTTACATGTATTAATAAATGTCATCCTTACAGTAATGCTATGAGTTAATTCATTTTATAGATGAGGAAATCAAGATACAGAAAGTAACTTGCCAAAATTACGTAGTAGAAAGTAGGAGAACTGGGATTTGAATCAAAGCCAGTTAGTTCCAGAGTTTGCCCTCTTAAGTGCTGTACATATTATTCTGCCTGTGAGTGGAGGTAATTTGGTAGAGAAACAGATTTTTTATGATCATAAAACCAATTCCCCTTCAGTTTTGTAACATCTAATGTTAGAGGTGCATACCTTTTGTTATATGGTGTTGTAAATTTTGCATTGTGTAGCAACATGTCTTAACCCGTTTTAAAAAGTGGACGTGATTCTCAGTGTCTCAATAAGTGTTTTTATTGCATCAGATATTTTGTTTTATGCACTTTCATATCTCAAAAAACACCCGTTGCTGTGGAGTCAATTCTGACTCATAGTGACCCTATAGGACAGTGTAGAACTGCCCCATAGGGTTTCCATGGAGCGGCTGGGGGATTCCAGCTACCGATCTTTTGGTTAGCAGTCAAACGCTTACCCACTGCGCCTTCATATCTCAAGAGTTCTCTTATTCTCCTGTGTGAATTTGACCTTATGTGTAAAAGGGAAAAGAGAGAGCCAATGATTGGCCAGTAGAGAGTAGCACTACAGAAGAAAAGCAGAGACTTTTTGCAGCTTCTTAGTTGGGCATACGTGGTGGTGTCAGTTAAGATTATGATTCATAAAAATTTATTTTTATTTTTTGTATTGGTATCCTTCATGTGGATTTGGAGGAGCCCTGGTGGCGCAGTGGTTAAATCACACGGCTGCTAACTGAAAGGTGGGTGGTTCGAACCCACCAGCTGCTCTGCTGGAGAAAGATGTGGCAGTCTGCTGCCATAAAGATTGCAGGCTTGGAAACACTGTGGGCAGTTCTGCTGTGTCCTATAGCGTAGCTAAGAGTTGGAATCGACTCAACAGCAGTGGGTTTGGTTTTTTTTTTAAATGTGCATTTAAGTTCAGTATACCATGTTTAAAGTTAAATGAAAGTTAGAAAGTACCCAACTTAAATTATTATTTCTGTAAAAATGCAAAGCAATACTACTGGGAGAAATGATATCCCAGACGAAGAAGGATGTATTTAAGAGGGCATTTGGCATTTTTGCAGGTTATCTTGTATTTATATAATGTAGTGCCTCCTCGTGCTTCCTGATTATGAGCTGAAATGCAGCATAAAATTAAAAATAAACCGTATGCAAGCCATTAAGGAAGTCTCAACAAATTTCCAAGAATTGAAAACATTACAGTGTATGTAAATTGAAAATCAATTAAAAATTAATAACAGAAAGATAACCATAAAATCTCCAAATGTTTGAAAATTAAGCAACACGTGTTGGTATTTTATAAATAGTTAAAAGATTAATAAAATCAGTAAACCTCAAGCAAAACGAGTCAAGAACAAAAGAAAAACACAAATTACCAATATCAGAAATGTTGTTGTTAGGTGCCATGGAGTTGGTTCCGACTCATAGTGACCCTGTGTACAACAGAACGAAACACTGCCCTGTCCTGCACCATCCTCACAGTCGTTGTTATGCTTGAGCCCATTGTTGCAGCCACTGTGTCACTCCATCTCGCTTAGGGTCTTGCTCTTTTTTGCTGACCCTCTACTTTACCAAGCATGATGGACTTCTTCAGGGACTGATTGCTCCTGATAACATGTCCAAAGTATGTAAGATGTAGTCTTGTCATCCTTGCTTCTAAGGAGCATTCTGGTTGTACTTCTTCCACGACAGATTTGTTCATTCTTTTGGCAGTCTGTGGTATATTCGATATTCTTTGCCAATACCATAATTCAAAGGCATCAATTCCTCTTTGGTCTTCCTTATTCATCATCAGCTTTCGCATGCATATGAGGCAATTGAAAACACCATGACTTGGGTGAGGAGCACCTTAGTCTTCAAGGTGACATCTTTGCTTTTCAGCACTTTAAAGAGGTCTTTTGCAGCAGATTTGCCCAATGTAATTGTGTCTTGATTTCTGGACTGCTGCTTCCATGGGTGTTGATTGTGGATCCAAGTAAAATGAAATCCTAGACAACCTCAATCTTTTCTCCGTTTATCATGACATTGCTTTTTGGTCCAGTTGTGAGGTTTTTTGTTTCCTTTATGTTGAGGTGTAATCCATACTGAAGGCTGCAGTCTTTGATTTTCATCAGTAAGTGCTTTAAGCCCTCTTCATTTTCAGCAAGCAAGGTTGTGTCATCTGCGTATCGCAGGTTGTTAATGAGTCTTCCTCCAATCCTGATGCCCCGTTCTTCTTCATGTAGTCCAGCTTCTTGGATTATTTGATTGAATAGGTATGGGGAAAGGATACAACCCTGACGTACGCCTTTCCTGACTTCAAACCACACAGTATCCCCTTGTTCTGTTTGAACAACTGCCTCTTGATCTGTATACAGGTTCTGCATGAGCCCAATTAAGTGTTCTGGAATTCCCATTCTTTGTAATGTTATCCATAATTTGTTATGATCCACACAATCGAATGCCTCTGCATAGTCAATAAAACACAGGTAAACATCTTTCTGGTGTTCTCTGCTTTCAGCCAGGATCCATCTGACATCAGCAATGATATCCCTTGTTCCAAGTCCTCTTCTGAATCCGGCTTGAATTTCTGGCAGTTCCCTGTCAATGTACTGCTGCAGCCACTTTTGAATGGTCTTCAGCAAAATTTTACTTGCATGTGATATTAATGATATCATTTGATAATTTCCACATTTGTTTGGATCACCTTTCTTGGGAATAGGCATAAATATGGATCTCTTCCAGTTGGTTGGCCAGGTAGCTGTCTTCCAGATTTCTTGGCATAGACAAGTGAGCACATCCAGCCCTGCATCCATTTGTTGAAACATCTCAGTTGGTATTCTGTCAGTTCCTGGAGCCTTGTTTTTCACCAGTGCCTTCAGTGCAACTTGGACTTCTTCCTTCAGTACCAGTAGTTCCTGATCATATGCTACCTCTGTAATGGTTGAATGTTGGCCAGTTCTTTTTGGTATAGTAATTCTGTGTATTCCTTCCATCTTTTTTTGATGCTTCCTGCGTTGTTTAATATTTTCCTTGTAGAATCTTTCAGTATTGCAACTTGAGGCTTGAATTTTTTCTTAATTTCTTTCAGCTTGAGAAATGCCGAGCGTGTTCTTTTCTTTTGGTTTTCTATCTCCAGCTCTTTGCGCATGTCATTATAATACTTTACTTTGTCTTCTCGAGCTGACCTTTGAAATCTTCTGTTCAGCTCTTTTGCTTCATCATTTTTACCTTTCACTTTAGTTACTTGACGTTTAAGAGTAAGTTTAAGAGTCTCTTCTGACATCCATTTTGGTCTTTTCTTTCTTTCTTGTCTTTTTAATGACCTCTTGGCTTTCTTCACATATGATGTCCTTGATGTCATTCCACAACTTGTTTCATCTTTTGGTCATTAGTGTTCAACGTGTCAAATCTGTTCTTGAGATGGTCTCTAAATTCAGGTGGGACATATTGAAGATTTTACTTTGGTTCTCATGGACTTGTTTTCATTTTCTTCAGCTTCAACTTGAACTTGCAGTTGATGGTCTGTTCCGCGGTCAGCCGCTGGCCTTCTTGTGATTGATGATACTGAGCTTCTCTATCGTTTCTTTCCACAGGTGTAGTCAGCTTGATTCCTGTGTATTCCATCTGGTGAGGTCCAGGTGTATAGTCACTTTGTGTGGTTGAAAAAAGATATTTTCAACAAATAGGTCATTGGTCTTGCAAAATTCTATCATGCAATCTCCCACGTTGTTTCTATCACCATGGCCGTATTTTCCAGCTACTGATCCTTCTTTGTTTCCAACTTTCACATTCCAATCATCAGTAATTATCAGTGCATCTTGACTGCATGTTTGATCAATTTCAGACTGCAGAAGTTGGTAAAAATCTTCATTGGCATTAGTGTTTGGTGCATAAGTTTGAATAATAGTTGTATTAACTGGTCTTCCGTGTAGACAGTTGGATATTATTGTATCACTGACAGTGTTGTACTTCAGAATAGATTGTGAAATGTTCTTTTTGATGATGAAGCAATGCCGTTCCTCTTCAAGTTATCATTCTCGGCATAGTAGACTATATGATGGTCTGATTCAAAATGGCCAATACCCGGCCGTTTCATCTCACTAATGCCTAGGATATTGATGTTTATGCGTTCCATTTCATTTTTGACAATTTCCAATTCTCCTAGATTCAGGAATGAAAATGGGAAAATGGGGATATTGCTACAGATTCTAATTAACTAACGGGTTGAAGAAGAAATTACAGTGAAAAATAGAAAATATTTTGAATTAAATGATATGGAATATAGCTAACACAGTTCTTAGGGGGAGTAGCTCTAAATGAATCTGTTAGTAAAGAAGATGAAAAACCAATGCTGTAAACTTACATTCCAAGAAAAAGAAAAGCAAACTAAACCAAAAATGGAGAGAGTTAAATAGTAAATATAAGAGCAGAAATTAATGAAATTGAAAGCAAATCAATAGCAGCAAAAATCAACAAAGCCAAAAATTAGTTCTTTGAAAAGATTAGTAAAATTGATAAATCCGTATTAAGACTGTTGACGAATAAAAGGAAGAAAATACATAGCACCAATACCAGGAATAAAAATGAAAACATTCCTACTGATCCTGCAGATATTTAAAAAAACTGTAAGAGGATATTATGAACAACATAGAAGAAATGGAGAAATTTCTTGAAAAACTAAAAACTAGATTAGGAACCTAAACCATTATTTGAAATTTATGGGTCGATGATTCCTTGATAAAATTGGAAGCATTTCAGTTCCTCATTTACCATTAGATTCTGTTCGCTTGCTTGAAACCAAAAACCAAACCCATTGCTGTTGAGTCAATTCTGGCTCATAGCAACCCTATAGACTTTATAGGACAGAGTAGAACTGCTCCATAGGGTTTCCGGGGAGCAGCTGGTGGGTTTGAACTGCCGACCTTTTGGTAACAGCCATAGCTCTTAACCACTGTGTCACCAGGGCTCCATTCTCTTGCTTAGTAGTAAATCATTCTCATACACAGACTATAAGGATCCCAGTATGTTTAAGTCCTGGTGTTCTTTCTTTGTAGGCTTGTTATGCAGCTTCTGCTATTGGATATCTGACAGGCAGGTGAGCAAAAATCTATTTTTTTTTTTCAATTACTTTAATATTTTTGGGTAGAAGTCTTATATTTCTCAGGTAAATAATTAGCTGCTTTTAAAAGATTATAGAAGATGTTATTAATGAAGAAAAAGAAGGAAATTTTCTCTGAGGTTCAGTTCAAAGGATGATAATACATACCAGAAAAGAGTGTTTTAGTATGGAACACATTGCCATTTGCAGGGTGAACCACTGATGGTCAGATGCATCTTGCCTTGACTTGGATCTCATAACCACCCCAGCATGCTTCATACGAAAGTGCTCAGCTCAAAAACATGATTGGGGGGGCTTGTTCCACAGATTTTATAGTGTGTAGCCTTGTTACCTAATCACTCACCCTTCTCTTAATTAAAAATTTAAAAAAAAAAAGTCCATTTTAGAAAACTTGGAAAATACAGAAGAGTATAAGGAAGAAAAGTAAAATCACACATAATCCCACAACTGTTAATATTTGTATATAATTTCTTCATCTTTTTATTTCTACACACATATCTTTTCAAAGCAGAATCTGGACTGATACTATAATCTGTATCATCTTTTTTCACTTATGTCAGCTTTAATAAAATTTTCTTTCCAAAAATGAAATTAGTAATTAAATACTAAAAAATATAAAGTAATAAAGTCCCAAAGCCTGTTTGCACCTACTTAAACAGATTAGTCCTTCTTGTCTGATAGGAACCTTCTGAATTTGAGCTTGAGGAAAATAGGCCATCCAAATAACAATATCTTGACCATTTTCTGTCACCTTATTTACAGGTGAACAGTTTGGCCCGGAAACCTTTCAATACAGAGTCATTGATACCTTAGTCTACAAAATGACAGGAATAACGATTAGGGAGTAGTGAAGAGTTTATGCTTTTAAAAAACTTTTTTACTTGAATGTACTTCTAGAACTGCACTGTCCAGCATGGTAGCCACTAGCCACATGTGGCTATTTACATTTGAATTTAAATTCATTAAAATTAAATATTTAAACTATAGTTTCTCAATTGCACTAGTCAGTATCAAGCATGACTACCCTATCAGACTGTGTAGCTATATAACATCTCCATTATTGCAGAGAATTCTATTAGATAACACTGTTCTAGAAGTTTAATTTACTCGGTGATAGTTAAGGTTCTTTTAAAGAGTATCTTAACTAGAGCTTCTAAAGAAATTACTTTATAAAAAAGTTGCATCCAGGGTAAAGCATCCATGTTCCATAAAAAGAGGTTTGGGACATAGCACACTCCATTTCAGAATTACTTTTGTATCAAAGATCAATTGACATTATATTTATTTGATAAGAAATGAAAAAGCTTTTTTTACCCCCAGACAAATTTACTCAGCAGTAAAAAAAATTGCTCTGTATGCAGTCCACTTTATTTAGCCCCAATATAAACCCATTGCCGTCAAGTCAATTCTGACTCATAGCGACCCTGTAGGACAGAGTACAACTACCCCATAGGGTTTCCTAGGAGCAGCTGGTGGATTCGAACCACTGACCTTTTGGTTAGCAGCCGAGCTCTTAACCACTGCAACACCAGGGCTCCTTTTAGCCCCAGTACAATAGGCTAGTGAAACACAATGTGAAGATGCTGTCTTACTTATTGAAGGAAGAGTGATGTAATCTTTTTCTTGTTTTTTTATTGAAATAATACTCTAATTTTTGTTTTAACCAATTGTAGTAAAGACCTGTATGTCCTTCTCAATCAGTTGTTATATTTGACTTGCTTTTAATACATTCTGTTTTGCTTCTAGGCCAGGAGCATGCCTTGTGGTTTCTGGCCCAGGTCTCATCCACGCCTTGGGTGGTATGGCAAATGCAAACATGAACTGTTGGTAATCAAATCATTATTGAAAACCTTCTCTTAAAACTGCACTGATTTTACTGAGTGGAGTAAGCACTGATCTGAGCTGAGATGGCTTAGTTAAGGCCACAGTGCTTAACTTCCTCATCCTGCTGAGCAGGTTTGATGCTGTATCTTATCTGACGCAGATTTTGTGGAGATAATTAAAACAGTATTTTCTATGGCTAAATGCAGAGACATAAAGTTCTTAGGAAGAATGTTGATACCAGTATTTCTGCCTCACATACTTTTGAAGCTTCTGGAACCATAGACTTGAACTCTAAGGACTATTGGAGATTTCCCATCCCTGTATATTACAGATAAAGAAATGAGGCTCAAAGAGATTAAATGGCATCTTGGTATTGTTGCTAATTTTTTTTTTTCTTCATGAAGTAATTGGCATATCTAATAAAAATAAAATTCTGGGTGTGTAATATGTATATACTTTATAAATATGAATATATATTTATACGTGTGTGTATATGTATACTTACTGATTTTAAACTTCTTATTCGGAAATAGTTTAAAAAACTTGCAGAAAAGTTTCAAGAGTAAGGATAAATAGTACAAAGAACACTTGTATATACTGTTATTCAGTTTCACTTATTGTTAACATTTTATCTCATTTGCTTTATCATTTGTTCTTTCTGGGTGGATGGATACATAGATACACAGATAAATATTTAGGTAGATAAACCAAAACCAAACCAAACCCATTGCTGTCAAGTCATTCGGACTCATAGGGACCCTATAGAACAGAGTAGAACTGTCTCATAGGGTTTCCAAGGCTATAATCTTTATGAAAGCAGAGTGCCACATCTTTCACCCGCAGAGTGGTTGGTGGGTTCAAACTGCCAACCTTTTGGTTAGCAGTTGAGCACTTTAACCACTGTGCTACCAGGGCTCCTAGGTAGGTGATACCCACACAGAATATTTTTTTCTGAACCATTTGAGGATGGAGCTCTCTACCCCTCAATACTTCAGTATATCTTGAATAGAATAGAGGTGTTCTCCAGAGTACAGTTAGGAACTCAGTTAAATTTAGCATTGATATAATACTTTTTATCTAATCTGCTGTCTATATTCTAATTTTGTCAATTGACCCAATAATGTCCTTTATAAAGAGCGTTATTTTTTTCTCCAGCACAGGATCTAGTCTTGAGTAATGCATTGCATGTAATTGTCATGTCTCTTTAGCCTCCTTAAATTTGGAACATTTGTTGAGGACCATTTTATATCATTATGGACTACGATATATATATTTACATTTTTTATTGTACTTTAGATGAAGGTTTACAGAACAAATAGTTTCTCATTAAACAGTCAGTACACATATTGTTTTATGACATTG
>NW_004444072.1:605526-713500 GCF_000243295.1 Trichechus manatus latirostris | reverse complement strand
TCAGGCCAGTAAATCTGGTCTTTTTTTTGTGAGTTAGAATTCTGTTCTACATCCTTTTCCAGCTCTGTCCAGGACCCTCTATTGTGATCCTGGTCAGAGCATTGCCTACGATATTTTATCTGATATTCTCAGTTGTCTTGAAGTAAATGATGTGTATAATGTTTCAGAATAAGCAGAAATCCCTTTTGTTGTGTCATCTTGTTGTTTAGTTATAGTCTTTCAAGAGACTAAAAAATTTCTTGGAGGCAGGGCATAAAAAATAAAATTATAACACTTGAATTTACTAAGTTAGAAAAAATTCATTTTAGAATTTTAAGAGAGAAATACATTTTTCTAAATATATTTTAATTTATTCATTTTAATTTATTTCTTGAGCAGTTTTAGGTTTGCAATATTCTTTTTTTCCTCCTTGAAGGGTAAGAATTTTATTACTGAGGAATGTCACTTTCTCTGTCATTTCCAAGTAGACTCACTTAGGAAAGTGTAAAATTTCTTCTCAGGAATAACAGGAAGAGTGTAAAAATTCATTTTATATCACCACACTTAGAGGTTAGGACCCCCATCCAAAAAGGGGAAAAAAGGAAAAACAGTTATTACAAATTTTGGGTTTTTTGAGGAAAGGTTCTCTCACATCAGGTTACCTTCTAAATCTTTATCTACAATTTTAAAGGAAATTTTTTTAGCTTCAAGCCTCCTCCTTTTTTTTTTTCTTTTTTTATTGTGCTTTAAATGAAAGTTTACAGTTCAAGTTAGTTTCTCATGCAAAAATTTATACACACACTGCTATGTGACCCTAGTTGCTCTCCCCATCCTGTGACAGCACCCTCCTCCCTTTCACCCTGGATTTCCTGTGTCCCATTCAGCCATCTCCTGTCCCTTTCTGCCTTCTCAGCTCGCCTCTGGACAGGAGCTGCCCGTTTAGTCTCATGTATCTACTTGAGCTAAGAAGCACACTCTTCACGAGTATCATTTTAAGTCCCACAGTCCAGTCTAATCTTTGTCTGAAGAATTGTCTTCGGAAATGGTTTTAGTTTTGGGCTAAGAGAGAGTCCAGGGGGCATGTCTTCTGGGGTCCCTATACTCTCAGTTAGACCGTTAAGTCTGGTCTTTTTATTAGAATTAAAGGAAAATGTAATTCTGTTTTTAAAAATTAATATTTCAGGCCCTTGATTGTGATTGGTGGTTCCTCTGACAGAAGTCAGGAAACAATGGGAGCCTTCCAGGAGTTTCCTCAGGTACCCAGCTCTAGACTTTTCCTCTCGAGCTTAAGGCTTATGGGGAAAAGATAAAAAGCCATGTTTGCAAAACAAAAATTAATACAGATAAAATAGAGGTTCCTGGGAGAATTTAATTTTCCTGAACTAAAAAACAATCGCAGGGTGAATATTGAGAAAGAGCTTTTAGGCCCTACTTGGGATCAGTTTTCCCAGAAATACACCTTTTTGACAAGCTTTTAAACTCTGAAATAAGTTCCTCTAAGAGTTAAAAATATACAGGAATGAAAATGATTTTAAATTATGCCTCTCAGATTTTAGAGAAGTAGAAAAGTTCAGAGGAAAAAATCCTTCTCAAAAGGAATACCAGTAGACCCTGGGCCCACCACCCGCCTGTCAGTTTATTGTTCATGGTGGCTTGTGTGTTGTTACTGGGATGATGGAAACTATGCCACTAGTATTTCATACACCAGCAGGATCATTCATGGTGGTTAGGTTTCAGTGGAGCTTCCAGACTAAGACAGACTAAGAAGAAAGTCCTGGTGATCTGTTTCTGAAAATTAGCCAATGAAAACCCTACAGATCATAACAGAATATTGTCTGATACAGTGCAGGAAGGTGAACCCTCTAGGTTGGAAGACACTCAAAATACACAGTGGCTGCAACAATGAGCTCAAGCGTACCAATGATTGTGAAAATCGCACAGAACTGGGCAACATTTCATTCTGGCGTTCATGGGGTCACCATGAGTCAGAGCCGACACCGCAGCAACTGACAACAACTGAAACAGACCCTGGACAAGTTCGTTTTCATCTAAGAAGACTGAAGGAAAGTATGTCAAGATTTTAAAACACCTGAAAGAACTCGTCAACAAAATGCTGCAGTTTTAAGAATAGTAGTAGAAAGCAAATAGACGAGAGTAAATGATTGACACTAAAGATATAAATATATTTGAGCATTTACAGGACAAAGTTAATAACAAAGTCATTCATGGTCTAGAGGTTTGTATATCAGGAATCATCATGAGAACTTCAAAATATAAACAGAATTTTATATATGATTAATATAAAATACTAAACTCTGGTTTAAACCCAAAACCAAACCCCTTGGCATTGAGTCGATTCTGACTCACAGTGATCCTATAGGACAGAGTAGAACTGCCCCATAGGGTTTCCAAGGCTGTAATGTTTTCCAAAGCAGACTGCCACATCTTTCTTCCATGGAGCAGCTGGTGGGTTCAAACCACTGACCTTCTGGTTAGCAGCTGAGCACTTAACCACTGTGCCACCAGGGCTCTTTCCGACTCTGGCATAAGTTGGTGCAAAAATTGAATTTTTATACTTTTGGAAGGAGATGAAATTATGCTTAGTTAATGATAGAAAATAACAATTATTTAAAAGATGCTGATATATTTGTAAAACCAACACAGCAGATAAGTTATTTAAAGGGAAATGTAGGTTACCACAAAAACTGTATAGATAAAAAAAAGCAGAGGATAATATCCCTTATAAGCCTTTTTTCCTGAAAAGGCAAATAATAGTTTATTAGATTAAATAAAATGACCAAAGAGAAAGGTTACTGATTAATTTAAAATTCAAGTATCAGTTTGTTGTGGAAACACTTAAAACTAAAGGATATAAACATGAAGGACTAAAAGTTAGCAGGTAATCTAAATTCTGTCATACCTGTGGAACTAAGACTATCAGCTGTTCCCTAGATTCCTTACCACAAAGTATCGAGAGAAACAGTCACTATATAATGCTTAAAAGTACATTGTTGTTAGCTGCAGAGTCGACTCTGATTCATGGTGATCTTACGTACAACAAAACGAAACATTTCCTGGGCCCATGTCATCCTCACAATCAGAAGTCCATTACTGTGGCTATTGTGCCAGTCTGTCTTACTGAGGGTCTCCTATGCTCTTGCTGGCTTTCTGGTTCACTAAACATGATGTTCTCTTCTAGCGATTTATCCCTCTTGATAATGTGCCCAAAGCAAGCGAGCTGGACAGTGTTCTGATGTGATCTGTAGGGTTTTCATTGGCTAATTTTTGAAAGTAAATTGCCAGACCTTTCTTCCTAGTCTGTCTCAGCCTGGGAGCTCTGCTGAAACCTGTCCACCATGGATAACCCTGCTGGTATTTGAAATCCTAGTGGCATAGCTGCCACCATCACAGCAACACGTAAGTCATCACAGTGCAACAAACTGACAGAGGGGTGGTGGAATAGGTCGTTAAACAGTGAAAGCTCAACAGTCCTGAATTTATATGTCCCAGACAGCATAGCAACAAATGTATAAAAGGAAAACTAGCAGAAATGTGAGAATACATTATTATTGTAATGAGAAACTTTAACGTTTATTCTTCGGCTTTTTTATAATTTGTATATACAGTATAGAACTGAAAATTGGAAAAAATAAGTAGAATTAACAGACACGTGCATATGAAGGTAGTATGATAAGGAATATATTTTGTTCCCCCAAATGGAAGCAGATAATTTATGAGAACGATGGTGTACTTAGACAGGAGATCCACTAATAAATATAATCAGGATTTTTATATTTCCAAAATCTATACCATAATACTGTCAGAATCAAAGTGCCTTAGGAACATCATAATGAATGATGTTATGATTTTAAAGATTAAAGAAAGGCTGTGACATAGTTTCTTTATCTTTTGACTTACAGTTAAACCTGATTTAATTTTTAGAAAAATTGAAAATGTATTGTTTTGTTAAAGCAAATAAAAAAAAAAAAACACTTTGCTGATGACATGGCTTTACTTTCCCAAATTAGGATAAATGTTAGAAAGATGAATTGCTGATTATCACCATCCAAAGGAGCATAACATAAACTTTGCCACAATTAAAATGAGTCAGTAAATATTGATTGTGCTAGTGACTGTGGTTACAGAGTAAATAAGATGCAGCCTCTTCCTGCCCTTACAGAGTTTTATTGTCTAGAAGGGACTAGAGATATTAAAGACCTATACTGGGCTAAAATATGTACCTTTAAGCACAGACTGTACTAAATAATTTCAGCAAAGCTTCCTTAGCTGTACATTTTACAGCTGTCTGGTCCTGGTGGGCTATCAGAGCTGTCTTCCTGAAATCAGACTGTTGGCAGGAACAGTGTTTTCTGTGATTATGGCAGACAGTAATGACTGCTGTTATTTGGGGCCCTAAATCATCTTTTCTACAACGTCTGTGGCAGTAGTTTGGGGCTTTACCAAAGTCTGTATTCAGACTTTTGAGCAGGCACCAAACCTCTTTTCCTTTTTCTAGCAAAAGTAATTTATGTACGTGATTAAAAAATAATTCAGTGGTGCAGAGGGCATAAAGTTAAAAATAAATGTCTTCCACCACTTCTTTTTCTCCAGTGCTAATGACTTTCTGATGTAGCTTATCAGAATTTTTTTTTATGCACATGTTATCTGTTTGTGATTTGAATAGATGGTATCTGTCTCCTTTTAGGAAGCATAGATGGAATCACATACTACATATTATGCTGCACTTAAGACTGGCTATCTTTCTATATCAGTACATCTGGAACTACTTCATTTTAAAAAAATAGCTGCATAGCATTCCCTGTGTGAATTCACCACAGTTTGATTAAACTAGTCCCTTTTTTTTTTTTAATTTTTATTTTTTAAGTTTTTTGATACTGAGAACAGTGCTTCAGTGAATGCCCTAGTTTATATTTTTATGCACCAGTACAAGTATAATTCCTAGCTTTGGGATTGCTGGGTCCAAGGGTGTGCTTATTGTAATTTTTAGTAGACATTGTCAACTTCCCTTCCTATTTGTACTCTCATCAGCAGTTTATGATGACACTTGTTTTCCTGTGTTCTGGGGAACACTAGGTATTAGCCAGCTTTTTCATTTTTGCCTACATCTGAGAATTAAAACAATGTCTTGTTTTGATTTGCTTACTGAATTATATTGAGATAGAAATTTGATTGTTCTTTGAATAGGCTTTAAAAAAAAAAAACAGTCTAGCTCATGCATTTTCTCCATCTTGCCTCTAAAAATAATAGGAAGTAATGACTTAAAATTTTATCTTCCTTTAGAAGAGTAATGTGATCTGTGGGTGGAATTTTAAGTGATTCTTTTTTTTTTTTTCTTTTTTTTTTGCACATAGGTTGAAGCTTGCAGATTATATAGCAAGTTCTCTGCCCGGCCAAGTAGCATAGAAGCTATTCCCACTATTATTGAAAAGGTACAGTATTTAATTACAAGCTCTCCTAGTGATTGGTTTTTTTTTGGTTGCTGCTACCTATGTTACTTTTATTCTCAATAGAATGAGTAACAATTAGAAATATACACAGGCAGTTAAAAATGATACTGTTAAGCAGCTATTCACATTTGATGATCACTGCCATTACATTTAATTATAGAAACAGGCAAAATAAGGTTTTTTTTTAAAAAGTTTCTCCTATGCTTTAATTTTTTAGATTATCATTTTTTTAATTATATAAAAACAAAGAGAAGAGTATAATGAAATCCTGTATACTCTCTTTTTTCTTTGAAAATTGGGATTAAAGCAGGTTTGACCATCTCTTAGTTGGCTAAACAGCATATTATAAATTAATTTTAGTTAACCAATGTTTATATGTGAAATTATGTTTGAGCTATTTTAAAACCATGAGTTCCAGAAACCATTTGACACACATTTCAGCATCACAGTTTCTGGAAGCCCTGCCGAATTCTTAGGGTTAGGAAGCAGGTGAAAGTGCATGGTACAGGGTGAAGATCTGGCTGGCAGAACCCAGTGAACAATTGCCAAGGTTAAAGTGGGATAGAAAACGAGTTTTAAAGCCCTAAGTATTTTCTTTCTTATCTCTTTCCTTTTTGAACAAAAACATCTTTTAAAATACATAGAATCAAGAGAGGGTATTTAATTTTTTTTTTTAATTGTACTTTAAGTGAAAGTTTACAGTTCAAGTTAACTTCGCATACAAAAATTTGTACACACATTGTTATGGGACCCTAGTTGCTCTCTCTGTTCTGTGACAGCACGCTCGTCCATTCCATCCCGGATTTCCCGTGTCCGTTCATCCAGCTCCTGACCCTCTCTGCCTTCTCATCTCATCTCTGGACGGGAGCTGCCCATTTAGTCTCATGTATCTACTTGAGCTAAGAAGCACACTCTTCACCAGTATCATTTTATGTCCCATAGTCCATTCTAATCTTTGTCTGAAGAGTTGGCTTTGAGAATGGTTTTAGTTTTGAGCCAACAGAGAGTCCAGGAACCAAGTCTTCTGGGGTCCCTCCAGTCTCAGTCAGACCATTAAGTCTGGGCTTCTTACTAGAATTTGAGTTCTGCACCCTGCTTTTCTCCTGCTCCGTCAGGGACTGTTGTGTTCCCTGTCAGGGTGGTCATTGGTGGTAGCCGGGTACCATCTAGTTCTTCTGGTCTCAGACTGATGACGTCTCTGGTTTATGTGGCCCTTTCTGTCTCTTGGGCTAATACTTTGCTTTTGTCTTTCGTGTTCTTCATTCTTCTTTGTTCCAGATGGGTTGGGACCGATTGATGCATCTTAGATGGCTGCTTGTTAGTTTTTATGACCCTAGACGAGGGCATTTAATTTTTTAAAAAATTTTTGGACTTTATTTTTTAGAGCAGTTTTAGGTTTACAGAAAAATTATGCAGAAAGTGCAGAGAGTTGCCATATACTCCCCTCCCTCCTGCACATTACTTCTTCTTTTAACATCTTACATTCCTGTGGTTCATTTGTTTCATTTGATGAGCCAGTATTGATGCATCATAATCAACTAAAGTCCATATGTATGTTAGGGTTCACTCTTTGTGTTGTACAGTCTTGTGGGTTTTGACAAATGCTTTATGTCATGTGTCCACCATTACAGTATCTTACAGGATAGTTTCACTGCCCTAAAAATGCCCTGTGCACCACCTAGTCATCCCTCCCGTCTCCTCTTGACCCCTTGGCAACAACTGATCTTTTCACCAGAAGCTTAGCCTTTTCCAGAAGTCATATATTTGGAATCATACAGTATGTAGTACTGGCTTCTTTTACTTAGCAATATTATTTAAGGTTCTTCCATGTCTTTTCATGGCTTGATAGCTTATTTCTTTTGGACATTTCAATTTTAATTAACATGGTTTTTCATTCCAACTAAGGATGTCCCCCAAAATTAAAGTAATGTTTATTTCATAGTTTTAAATTATTTTCAAGTGGAATATGGTAATAAGGATTGAGAGTTTTAAAATCTGTTCTTCTATTTTATAATAAACGTAGGCCGTGAGAAGCAGTATTTATGGTCGTCCAGGTGCTTGCTATGTTGACATACCTGCAGATTTTGTAAACCTCGAGGTGAATGCAAATTCTATAAAGTGAGTAATAGTTACACTTAATTGCGTTATGTTGTTTACCTTTTAAAAAGAATTTACCTAGCAGTTTATAAGTTAATATTCATTTGTCTTAACTTGTAATGATTTAGTAATTAAACTGAATCCTAGCCAAAGGGCTTAATTCTCTTAATTAAAATGGTATTATTTAATAATTACTTTTGGATTTAATTGAGTTTCCTGAACTCCTCATTTGAAATTTATTCCTCCAGTAACCATAAATGACACATATTAATATAGTATATATTATTGAGACTCTTCATAGTGTAAACCAGGAGATAAGGCGACTGTTGAAACGTTATTGGGACTCAGCAAAAAGTTTAGCTTGTTTATCTGTCTCTCTCTGTGATTTAAAAATATTCCTACACAGATGCTGCTATGATTTGTCATGTCCTCTTATCCCTTAAATAAACTCTGAGTGAACAATCAGTATGAGACACATCTTTGTCACTGGTGTCTGAGTCACCCCTGGTAAGGAAGGGTACTTGGGTTAATGCCTCAGCCTTGTAACCATTTAGTGCATTCCTGCTGTTGTGGACCAAATGGTTCTCTAGTGACTGCAGGGAGACAGTGGGCCTTTCTGTATACTCAGTGTACCACGGAGGGATTTCTGTTTGGATGTGTCGGACAAAAAGGACATCTGTTGTGCATAATACCTGAACATGGCAATAAGAATAATGCTATTGCCTTATCTGGTGAGTGGAAATATAGTGAGGTGGTTAAAACATGGACTTGGACACAGAATGATCTGGTTCAGTCCAGTCTCTGCCACATGCTGTCAGGGTGCCTTAGGCAAGTTACTTACCTTTTCTGAGCCTTAACCCCAATGGTAAAGTGGAGATAGTGGTAATACCTAGTCTCACTGTTGTGCAAATTAAATGAAAATAAATAGCACCCAGTAAGTATTAAAAATTAGCATTTAATGTGGTTATACTATCATTACAACTACTGCTACTATTACTACTACAATGCAATGGCATTAACCCAGATTTCATGTCACTGAATTACCTATTTGACTGCTTATTAGATGATATTAGGGAATGTGATGAGGATAATTGTGGTTATATAAGGGAAGGTCCCTATCTTTTAAAGCTGCATGGGGAAGTTTTTAGGGGTAAAATGTCTTGATGCCTATAATTTACTTTAAAATGGTTCTGAAAAAAATACACACACACACACATGTGATAAATGTGATAAAATGGTGTTAGTTGTTGAATCCAGATGGTGGAGATATGGGGTTTACTGTACCACTTTTTCCATCTTATTATGTATTTGATATTTTTCACAATAAATAATTTGAAAGTTGGCCTCTTTCAATTAACAGGACTCTTTATTTTCAGGTACGTGGAGTGCTGCATGCCCCCTCCTGTTAGCATGGCAGAAACCTCTGCTGTGCGTATGGCAGCATCTGTTATCAGAAATGCCAAGCAGCCCCTTCTTGTCATCGGGAAAGGTAGCATCAGACGAGACTCTAACACTTGCTAGGCTTTAGAAAGAATGCAGAATATGTTTAGAAATTATCCTCATTATTTATTAACAACTCCACTAATGTTTGAAATTGGAATAAAAGTTCTCTTCATTTAGCATTGTATGTCCATTCATGTATGTACTGTAAATTGCTTTAATATTTTTAAAGTACATATTGTCAAATTGCTTTCTCCCATAATGCTGTACAATTTGCAGGCCTGCCAGCAATTTATTATAGTATCCATTATGAGTTTCTAGAACTGAGGCTGCTCTGAATCACATATGATTTAAGTTATTACCTGTCCCTAGTAGGTTCCATGCTAGTCAATTATCAACTGCTCGGGAACTAACTACGTGGATATTAAAATTGGTTTTAATAAAAATGGTGAAGAACACAAGACAATTGAGGCCAGAGCTGTGCTGAATGCATCTGTGTGATGTATTAGCTCCGTAACCTTGTCAGACAACTACTTTTAGTCTCAGTTACCTCACTTATAAAATAGGGATGTTAGTTACCGCAACGGGATTGTTACAGTTAAATAACAGACTATATAGAAGGTACTTAATGGGTGCTAGTTTTCCTTCTTCCTTTAATAAACATTTGATGAGAACTTATTATAAGAACAGGGTTATAGAAAACATTCATGAGGGATATAGAGAAATAATGGTCCTTATCCATGGAGGAAGTAGACCTCGTGACAAATAATTGCAACATACTGTTAAGTGGTGTGTACGGAGAGACTGAGGTGGATTCACAAGGGAAGTAGCAACAATTTGCTTGTGGGTGGTGTGGAACGACTTCCCAAAAGAGATGGAACTGCAGCCGCATGTTAAAGTGGATAATAGCATATCAAGTGCACAGGGAGAGCAAAGGCAGTCCAGGAAGAGGGAACCAGGTATACAAAGATACTGAGGCGGGAGGGAAAATATAAGAAAACTTTTGGGATTTACTGGGATTCAAATAATTAGAAGTTCTGGGTAAGGAGTAATATTCTACCAGCCCTGAAAAGGAGTATAAAATAGCTAAAAAAAAAAAATTATAATGGCCTTAATGATATAAGAAATGGAATCATCCCTATTTTTAAACAGTAAGTTCTCTTTAGTATCATCAGGGGCATAACTATGGTTATTTCACAAGCACACACCTGTAAAAACCAACGGTATCTGTTCTCCTTGGGTTACCCTGTTAGAATCACAGAATTGTTGAGCTGATTGGGGGAGGAGGTGTCTGCAAAAGTTTAGAAACTTATGCCCCATATTAGAATTTCCATGCCTGGACTAGGAGACTCTGCAGTCCAAGTTTGCTGGTGGTTGGGAACGATGTGTGAGCATAGAGAGAGCCTCTCCCTGACAGGGCAAAGTCCCTCCGTGTCTGCCTGGATCCCCTCAGTAACAATAGTCCGTTCAGGGAATTGTGAGTAGTAGTTCAGCGGGGCCATAGAATGGATAAGTGGGAGTGGCAAGAGATGCAAGATGAGACTTTTGTTTTGGGATAGACATCCTTCAGAATAATTGGGATTATTATTGGGGAGAAGTCAGAACTATTGCTTTTTTAAACATTTAAAAATATTAAAGATCAAAACCATAGTCACAGTTTGTTTTGGGTTTAAGCTCTAGATAAGCAGAAGGAGAATCTTTGAAAAGATCTAAAAGCAATTTCACATGAACTGTTTTAGAGGGTCACAGTGCCTGGAGCGTAACTGAATTGTCCAATACATTTGCATTTCTTGTAGGTGCTGCTTATGCCAGAGCTGAGGAGAGTATCAGGAAATTGGTTGAGCAATGTAAACTGCCTTTTTTGCCCACCCCCATGGGAAAGGGTGTAGTCCCTGACAACCATCCAAACTGTGTCAGAGCAGCCAGATCCAGGTGCGTGGCGTTCCTGATTTTAAATACAATGGCTTGGCAGATTCTGGGCTAATTTAAATTATTTTCTGATCTTTATGAATCTAGAGAGAAGTTTGCAAGAACCGTGTAAAAAGATCAGGAGACAAATTTAAACACACGTGTTTCTTTTTAGACTTTTCAGCGCTTTTAAGATGTACTTCCACTATCTTCTGGCCTTCCTGGTTTCACATGAGAAATCCACAGCCATTCAAATAATTGTTCTCTACATGTCATGTGTTACTTTTTCCTGGCTGCTTTATCTTTGGGTTTCAGCAGTTTGATTTTGATCTGTCTGGGCATGATTTCTTGCGTTTATCCTATTTGAAGTTCTCTGATCTTCTTGAATCTGTTAATTTATGTTCTTCACCAAATTTGGGAAGTTTCTTCAATTTTTTTTTCCCCTTTCTTCTCTCTTTCTGGGACTCCCATGACACAGATATTAGACCTTTTGATATTATCCCATGTCGTTGGGTGCCATCAACTTGATTTTGGCTCATAGCGACCCCATGTGACAGAGTAGAACTGCCCCGTAGGGTTTGCTAGGCTGTGATCTTTACAGGAACAGATGGCCAGGTCTTTCTCCCGTGGAACTACTGAGTGGATTTAAACCACCAACCTTTTGGTTAGCAGCTACATGCTTAACCGTTGGGCCAACCAGGGCCCCTTTAAAACAAAAACAAAAACAAAAAACCAAACTCATTGCCATTGAGTTGAATCCAACGCATAACAACCCTGAAGGACAGAGTAGAACTGCCCCATGGGGTTTCTGAGGCTGTAATCCGACTGCCACATCTTTCTCCTGCAGAGCTGCTAATGGGTTCAAACCACCAACCTTTCAGTTAGCAGCTGAGTGCTTAACCATTGTGCCACCAGGGGTCCTTTAGGTCCCTGAAAATCTGTTCATTTTTTTCCAATCCTTTGTCTCTTTCATAGTTCCTGTTTCTCTGCTGAGAACTCCTATTTTTCCATGTATTTCAAAAATATTTCTCTTTACCTTGTGGAACATAGTTACAATAGCTGCTTAAAAGCCTTTGTTAACCAGTTCCAATATCTGGGTCATCTTTAGGTTGGCATCTATTGATTATCTTTTCTTTTGAGAATTGGTCACTTTTATCTGGTTTTAAATATTTTTTATTGTATCCTGGTTATTTTGAATACTATGTTGTGAGATTCTGGATCCTGTTAAAGTCACCTGTAAAATGTTTTTGTGTATTTGTGTGCTTTCTTTGGGGGTGGGGAGGCAGTGTGGGGTGTGTGTTAGCAATCAACCAGGGAGTCAGCCTGGTTAGGTTCAGACTGCAGGTTCGGTCTTACCTACTGTGGCCAGTAGTTCCCGTGTCAGTTCAGTTTCAGAGCCTTTGCTGTGCTGCTTTGGCTCCATCCCACACATGCTCAGCTCAGGGGTGAGCCCCAGACTTGTGCTGGGTCACACCCAGAATTAGGGGTTCTTTTGCTGTCTTCTCCAGGACCCCGTACCCACTCTCTGAGTCCTAGGAATCCGTTTGCCTGGTCCTCTGGCCAGAAAGATGGAGCTTCTTTTGGAATTTTAGCTGCTTGGAAGCCACCATAATATAGCTCTGTAACTGAGACTGTCCCCAGGGCAGAGAGAGCTAGGAGAGGAAAAAAGAGAAAACAGAAAAAAATCTGAGCCCCCCTACCCCCAACCCCAATACTTTTCTGCTCAGGGGCCTCTTTTTTTTTAATCCTCTGGTCAGAAAGAGGAGCCCTGGTGGTGCAGTGGCTAAGCAGTTAAGCTCGGCTGCTAAACAAAAGGTCGACAGTTGGAATCCACCAGCCACTCCTCGGAAACCCTGTGGGGCAGTTCTGCTCTGTTCTGTAGGGTCGCCATGAATTGGAATTGACTCGACAGCGACAGGTTGGTCAGAAAGACAGGGTTTCTCTTGAAGTTTTTGCTGCCTGCAGTTCTACAACTAGGGTCACCCTGAGCCAAAGCCAGGAGATAAAAGAGGGGAAGAAAACTTAGAAACTCACTCCCTGTATGGCTTGCTTCTTCAAGATTTGACACCCCCTCCCCCTAGTCCGCCTGTTGTTCACTCTGCAGAATCCTCAGGTAGTTGCTTTTCTATTTTGTTCCGAGTTCTTATTGCAGCCCATGGGAGAGCTAGGGTGTAGTGGGCTTACTCCATCTTGACTGGCACAGAAGGCTCTCTTTTCAGACTTTTAAGATGCACTTTAGACGTACTATTTTTTTTTTCTTTTAATTCCTTGAAATTTCTTTACTATGAAATATTTTAAACATGTATACAAGAAGAACACTCATGTAACCACCACTCAACTTTATCAAATATTAGCATTATGTCATAATTGCCTTAGGGTTTTTATTTTATTTTTTTAAGAAACAAAGGATTACAGATTTTTGGTCCCTTGTGTGTATTTCCTGATCCCGTTTCCCCCTTCGATCTTCACAGTTAACCACCATCATGCGTTTGTTTTTCATATTCTCATGCATGCATTAAAACCAATTTTGAGAGTTTTAAAAATGTTACATTTGCTGATTGATCTTTATTGCTCGTTTAATGCCATCTTAATCAATTATGCTTTACTTTTTATTCATATTAGTATACTTTGTACAGTAACCAAATTAATTCCGGCATTATTAGGATGTCTTTTTGTGTGGATATTTTAGCCTGATTTGAGCTAAAATTTATCCTGATTCCAGCCAAATTTTTAGAAGATCTTGCTAGTGGCATTAATAGTGTGAAAAAGATAATTGAGTCAGTAATTACAAGGATTTTAGAGTGTCATCATATGCAAATCTATCCTGCCAATTGCAGTTTTTATCTGTTTGTTAAATTGGGTGCCACAGAATTGATGGAGTAAATGAAGACGCTTTTTTTGAGAATATCCTTAAAATGATAACTGAATTTCTGTGAAAAATAGCATAAATAACTGAAGAAGACAAAAGCAATAAAAACAGACCTAGATGGTAAAAGATAGGAAAACAGCTAAGAAGCAGAAAAGCAAAAAAAATAAAATAAAAAAATAACCCCACAGCAATTATGGTAATAAGCTCTCCTGGAAAAAAGCAGAGACATTCATATGGGGTTAATCATAACAACAACTATATACATTGTAAGAGCCACATCTGAAACAAAATGATACCAGTTACAAATAAGATTGGGCGAAGATGTATGAGGTGAACAGAGAGAAAGCAAGGGTGGCTATGTTAATTTGAGACACTGTGGATTTCAAAGTAAAAATCATTAAAAGAGATTATAAATTAATTATTTTGAGAAAAGACAAAATACGTAATTAAACCTAATATAGCATTAGATATATAGAATGAAACTATTAGCAATATACTTGGTTTAGTATTTCTGGAAAGCAGTCTGGGATATGAATCAATAGCCTTAAAACTAACTCCTTCTGGGAGTCAGTGTGAAGTGTGCATTAAAATTCAAGCACAAAGGTGTGCAACTTAGAACTAGTAACAGAGAATGTCCAACAATAGAGAAAAGGTTATTTATATAAATTACAGTATATATGTTCAACATAATATGTAGCCTTTAAAAATTCTGTATAAGAAGAACATAATGACAGAGAGACATTTATAAGAAGCAAAAGTGCAGTAGACAGTATTATAGTATATGAGCTCAGCTATGTAAAAATATGCGTACATAGAAGAAAAGACTAGATGGAAATATGCCAAGATTTTAATAACAGTTAATAAGGTGACAGTATTGGGTGATTTGATTTTTTTTTCTTTATACTTTTTTTGATCTTTCTAGATTATCCACTGTGGACTTGCATTAATTTTTATAAGTTGGCTTAGAAATTTTAGTTTGAGAGATCAAATTAACCCCAAGCACTGATTCTGAAGTCTAATGCAAACTTCAGATTGTTTATTTAAACTATGCTAAGTACTTCAGATACTAATTTTAGAATCATTCAAATAAGAAATATAAACTTTTTGTGTTATATTGTTTTTTTTAATAGGGCTTTGCAATTTGCTGATGTAATTGTGTTATTTGGTGCAAGGTTAAATTGGATTTTGCATTTTGGACTGCCTCCACGATATCAGCCAGATGTGAAGTTTATCCAGGTACTCAGAGAGGAGGGATTTAAATCAGAGCTATCTGTAATTCACTGTTCTCTCTCTTTGCCATTACCAGTTCCTCTTTCTTCTTGGCTTTTGTAAAGAACTATTTCTCTTTTTACAAAAGTAGAATCTTATAAATTGTGTAAAATAATTATAGGTACCAAGTAAGCTGCTTTTTCAAGCCTAAGAAACATAATGTGCCAGTTTACTTGTACCAGAAAACTTCACAAAATCAAGTTTTAAATAGCTTGAAAAATAAGCGTAGTTTGCCTCTTCTCCGTTAAAAAAGCAACAATAACAACAAAAAAACAGTTGCCGTTGGGTAAGCCCCCACTCATGGCAACCCCATGTGTGTCGGAGTAGAACTGTGCTCTGTGGGGTTTTCAGCGGCTCATTTTTTTCAGAAGTAGATCTCCAGGACTTTCTTCCAAGGAGCATCTGGATGAACTTGAACCTCCATCCTTTTGGTTAGCAGCTGAGTGTGTTAACCGTTTGCACCACCCAAAGGCTTCCCTCTTTTCCATAGTTCAAGAATATTTCAAAGTAGAAAAGAGATTTAAGTAGTATGGGAGGTTAGAATGGAATATTCAGTATTGTTAGACCTTGAATTCTTCTTTTAGATGCCAAAACTTTCTTTCACCCTTTGGTTGGAAATTTCTAAACTATGCTACATTTACCTATGTTATTAAGCAGGGGTTGTGGAACACACTGTGGCCTCTCTTTGATGGCTCTTGTATCATTATGACAGTCTTTATAATCCAGGTACCTAATGGGCAGGGGAAGTACTGCCTACATGGCATGAAAACCTATTGGCCCTATACAAATTGGCCCCATCCCATTTTATATTTGATGAACCCACTATAGTTGCTGTCTTCTCCCTTTGTATCTTTTACTTCTTAAGAAGTCAGCCTCTAATAATAGTCCTTTTCCCAGCTGGGGCGATTGAAAACTAAAACCACAAATAAGCAAGACCATGGATGTACCTGGAGGATACTGCCATCCCTTGATTACAGAATAAAGTCCGTCCTCTTTGGGCAGCTAAATTATTCCTAATTAAGAACCCATTTTCACTTGCCCTGGATGCCCTTGGCCATCCAGAAATGGGCTTCTGAGTAACTGGGAAGTAATCACGCCATGCTCAAGGAGTGGTTCACAAAATGTGATCCCGGACCAGCAGCATCGGCATCACCTGGTAACCTATTAGAAATGGCAATTCCCAGACCCACCCCAGACATATTCGGTCAGAAACTCTGGGGGGTGTACTGTTACAGGTGTACTCTTTATTTTAACAAGCCCACCAGGTAATTCTGATATATGCTCATGTTTGAGAACCCCTGCTCTAGATAGGAATCCCAAATGTAATTAAGTAGAACCTTATTATTGCTTAGATTTAAAACTGTAATTGATCAGGTCAAACACACCAAAATTCCATAAGTAGATTTTAAAATGAGGGAAAATGATGAAGTTCTCTATCCTAGCTATGATACTCATATAGTTCTGTCGATTTTTACTTTTATTGAAGGACTTCTTGAATATCAAATTTTCTTTATCATATGTTATATATACGTAGTTAATTTATTCCGCCTTAGTTGACTTCTTAAACATGGCTTGTTCTTCAGCCTAGTCTCTCTTTTAGGTTGATATCTGTGCAGAAGAATTGGGGAATAACGTAAGGCCTGCTGTCACTTTGCTAGGAGACATAAATGCTGTGACTAAACAGGTGAGCACTTTTGCCTGAGTTTTAACTTATGCAGATTGGTCTTTAAAGAACAGTTCTTGAAAACATTTCTACCTGGATTCACTTGGTAACTGGAGTATTAATACCAATTTTAAACAAAATTTATGGTGAAAAACTATTCTTAAATATAACTTTGAAACTCGGTGAATCTAACTCCTTGCACTTAGACCATGAGTAAGTTAAACATTTCTGGAAGGTGATTGAAAATTTCAAGTCATTAGTAGGCAGAACAGTGATTTACTAAATAAGATCCAGCTATGTGAAAAATTATAATACAACTTCCAGAGGAACTGAATTTATAGCCAAGAAATGGCTTAGGCACTGGGAAAGTCTAACTTAATATTTCTTCCGGCAATAAAGAGCTTTTTACTCTTCAAACTATAATCAGTGACTTGTCCAGGTTCTGATTATTTATACATAGTTTATACATTTCATTATAATAGGAGATAAAATATTGTCACATTCATTACTGGATTTTGGCTGATACAAATTGGTTTTATTAACATGATTATACAATTTAAAAACAAACAAACACCAAGTGCATTGCCATTGAGTTGATTCCAACTGATAGTGACTCTATAGGACAGAGTAGAACTGCCCCATAGTGTTTCCAAAGAGTGGCTGGTGGACTCGAACTGCCGACCTTTCAGTTAGCAGCTGAGGTCTTAACCATTGTGCCACCAAGAGCCCCTGATTATACAATAATAGCATGCAATTCCAAATTACATATTAAATCACTGTGGAGCATTTGTTCTGTGTCATAGGAATCTGGGGATGTTGGCCTTCCTGCTAGGGTTCTGTGAAAAGTGGTGGATTTTCTGCTAGTGTCAAAGACTGAGGGAGACTTAGGAACCCCTGCCTATGAAGTATAGCTCTGTCCTGTGGGAATCCCAGCTCTAGCAGAAATCCACACTGATTCAGGCAGAAGCTTTCCATGTTCCCCATTTATCTTCTATCAGCTGTAGGGTGCCTAGAAAAAAAAACAAGCAAACATACGAGTGGTGTGAGAGGTAGGCTAGAAGAGTATTATTGTCTTCTTTAATAAAAGATTGTTTTTATGTTAATATGATTTAAGTTTGTTTTCAAAAAGGTAAGAAAAAGTTTGTGGTGTTTTTAGCTTTTAGAACAATTCGATAAAACACCATGGCAATATCCTCCAGAGAGCACGTGGTGGAAAACTCTGAGGGAAAAAATGAAGAGCAACGAAGCTGCATCCAAGGTAATTGTGGGACTCACTGAAACTCAGGAAAGCCTTAGGTTCATGGTTCAGTTAGTTCTGTCATAATGTGACATATGCATTCCTAAAAATCACGCAATGAACACCACAGGGCTTGTAAGGAAATAGAGTTAGGAGCACAGTGCTCAAAAATTTTGTGACACATAAAAATAAGATGTTGTGTGTCACTGAGTAGCACAAATGTACACACATTAAGTAGTTCAGAAATGCATATATAGTACAACAAATATGGCACTCTACCTTGAAAAGGAAGTTTGTATGGAATTGGGCATGGAAAGCTTGCAGCTTGTGCGTTAGGGAGAAGTGGTAGAAAGAGGGTCATCTAAAATTGGACGGAAAGCTTTATCACCAGTTATGGATGGGTGTGGCTTATTGTCCTCAGTTTGATGTCAAAACCAAACATCGTGGTTAAGCAGTCAGTCTTTCACAGCCTGAAATCCTGAGGCATGTTTTTCTGCTTTAAGATGTAGGTTCTTTGAGACATAAGTTTATAATAGCTGTTTCATTAACATTGAAAAAATGGTCCAATGTATAGCCTTCTTTTTCAATTAACTTTTGTATCACTGCTGAAAATTGTTTTGCAACATTCTCATTTGCACTTGTGGCTTCACCTGATAGCTGAAGGCTTTGGAAATTGTAGTGATATTTGAAACTATCAAACTGTCACCTGCTAGCACTCGAAGGAGCCACTTCTGCTCAATTTGATGATTTTTGTTTAAAGTCTTCATATGTAAGTAGTGCTTTCTTTTTGATTGTGAGAAAGGTTGTTTCTGATTTTTTTTTTTTTTTTTTCACTTTTCTACGTATTCCTACCCATCTTGGTTCAGCTGGGTGCAGCTTTTTGCTTTTACCAGTGTTTCTTGCTGACAGAATCATGCATGACCAATACAAATTGTGTTGGAACAAATTCACGTTTTCAAAATAAGCGTTATAGCACAACTGACTCTACATGATCCTGTCTTATGTTGGAATTTTAATCAGGGACTGTTTCTCCTAGCAGGAGCTAGCCTCAATTCTGTTTCCTGAATCGTATCATTAATCTGCTCTCTTCCCTTATTTAGGAGGAATGGAACTGGCCTCTGGTGCAGGGGTGTAAGAGGGCCACTCATCCATCTTGGGTATAATCTCAGACCAAAGTAACATGGGGGAGAGGCAGTGCTGGGGCTGATAGGGCCAGTGGGATGTTGCTGCTAACGCCCCATGTGGCTTTCTGTCAGCTCCGGTAGGCATATGGCTAGACAAGAGGCATTTCCTTGACTCTCTTCTCCCTCCATTTAGGGACACCCTAGCATAGTGGGTGTAGTGTATTTCCTTTACCCTCCAGTGTGTGTGGATGGTGGGAAGAAGAACCAGATTTTCAGATTGTTTTCTAAAATCTTAACATTTTTATTTTAAATTTAGGTACATACCTTAAATATTTTAGAATAAAATGTTTACTTTTTCTAAGGCAGTGTTTCCCTAAGACTGCTGAATAGGATTGACTGGTTTTGTTTAACCAAGTGTTTCCCACCTGTCCTTACTAAAGGGATTCTCGTTTTTCTCAGCACGTCTCCCAGGACTGTTCACAGGTCACTTAGCTTCTCAGCGTAGCCGTTTCACAGCCACGGGGAACTTGGAATTGTTGCCTAGTGGTTTGCCAAATTGGTTTGATAATAACTATGGACATTGTTTATTTTCATTATATTCCTATCTATTCCCTTCTGCTGTTTTAGGAATTAGCTTCCAAAATATCTCTACCCATGAATTATTACACAGTATTCTACCATGTTCAAGAACAGCTACCTAGAGACTGTTTTGTGGTAAGTGAAGGAGCAAACACTATGGACATTGGACGCACTGTGCTTCAGAACTACCTTCCTCGTCACAGGCAAGGCTTGCAAAAAAGAAAAAATGTAGCTCTGTTATTTAATTTTAATGTGTTAAATACATTAAAAACCCACTGCCGTCAAGTCGATTCCGACTCATAGCAACCTCGTAGGGTTTCCAAGGCTTTAAATCTCTATGGAAGCGGACTGCCACATCTTTCTCCCATGGAGCCACTGGTGGTTTTGAACTGCTGACCTATCTGTTAGCAGTCGTTCACTTTAACTTTAACAATACTGCAGGTTAATAAAACATTTGAGAATTATATATTTTCAGTGTATAAGAGCATAGTTCATAAAAGTATTCTTGGGTAAGATTTTGTAGTTTTTATGTGTGATATATCCTAGCGATCATGTGATAATCTGTATACTCAGTGTTCCCAGGATATATTCACAGTCTTCTAAGCAGGCACAGGTATCATTTTCCTCTTGTTCTACTTACCCTTGCCACATTAGGTCTTCACATTCTAATAATTTTAAATCAAAGAAAGAATGGTTTATTGTTTATTTTCCCATTAGCCATGTGCATGCATACAGAGGGCTTGTACTAGCCCCACCCTCTGTAACATGGCCCAGAAAGTTTCACTGTAGCTTTGTTTCCCAACAGGCTTGATGCTGGTACTTTTGGAACAATGGGAGTCGGTTTGGGATTTGCCATTGCAGCTGCTCTAGTGGCTAAAGATAGACACCCAGGGCAGCGGGTCATCTGTGTGGAAGGAGACAGTGCATTTGGATTTTCTGGCATGGAGGTGGAAACCATTTGCAGGTAAAAAAGCATCTTGAGACTGAGCGTTGTTGTTTTCCAAAATATGAAAAACTACCCATAAAACCCACTCACCTGACAAATGCTTATCAAGTGTTCATGTGCCAGGCACTGTGGTGTGTCCTGAGCATGGGAATATAAATAACCCAGGGTCTTTCTCTTCAAGGATAGCATGTTCAGGGCTGCTTCTGGAGTCAGATGGCCTGGATTTAAATACTGGCTCTACCATGCCTGAGCCAGGGGACTTTGGTTAAGTCACTTAACCAAGCATCAGTTTCCTTTCTCTTAAAGTAGGAACAGTAATATGCCTGCCTTAGTGGATGGTTGTGAGAAACAAATGAGATCGTCTAGGTAGAGGTGAATGCTTAGTGAACATGAGCTATTCCCATGATGTAAGGGGGATTGGTGGAGAAACTTACGAGTTATAGATCCTGCTCTAGAAGTATGGGGTATTTTTTCCTCTCTATATTGAACTATAGTAAAACCATTCTAGTCTTAGCCAGGGCCCTTAGTAGACCTTTTGTAAATCATGATTTGGGGCTTTCAGAACTTTGGTACGTAAAACTTTCAAGATCGGGGGAAAGTATATGCCTGTTAGAGTGTTTATTGACAGCCAAGTGAGCTGATTGACCAAAAGATGATTTGTGGGACAGCCAGCCTTCTAGAGAATAATGATTCCCTTTTAGCATGAAGAGTAAATATTTACCAAAATCCTGTCATTTAGCCCTATGCAGTTTTGTTTTTACCACTTGGCTTCAGAAATATGTCTGCAGAAAATAAAACCCATGTTCTTTTATCAATCACTAGTCAGACTTTTTTTTGTCTTTACTATACTGTGTAGCACATTGTTAAATACTACCTTTTTTTCTAATGAGATCACATAATGTCTTTCTAATTATGGGTGAAGTGGTTTGAGGGCAGAGAATGTTTGCTCATCTCTTATAAATCTCCCATTGCATCAAGCATATGCTGGTTGTCTGAGAAAAGCTCAAAAATTAAAAAGATGGTTTTCAAACAGACTCTGAAGTGATGCTTCAGAGGATATTAAGTAGGGAAGGTGTAGTCTTATTACCATCTGGATCTATGAAAACCAAGGTTCAGAGAAGCTCAAGATTTGCTCTATGCACATAGCTGAATAGTAGTAGAACCAGACAAAAATTCAGGTCTACCAACCCTAGTCTTACATTCTTTCTACCACTTTAGAATGTTTCTGTAAATAGTTTGAGATTCTTTATTAAGATAATAAATGCCTGATTTTTAGCCTGGCTTTAATGCTACCAAAAAGCGTACAGAAAACAGTAACCATTTTAAGTTAAAATTTCAACTTAAAGAAAAGAAATTGCTTTAGAATTAAGAATGATTTTCTTTGTACTTTGCTCTCAATTTTAGGTACAACCTGCCAATCATACTCTTGGTGGTGAATAATAATGGAATTTACCAAGGTGTTGATGCAAGTAGTTGGAAGGAAATGTTAAATTTTCGAGAAGCTGCTGCCATGTGAGTAGCCTAGAACAACGTAGATGCACTCTCTGTCACCTATTTTAATCTTTGTTTAAAAATTCTGCTACATCTGAATGTGCTTATGTGGTGTGAGTATTGTGTGATTTGATCGTCAGCACTTCTGAACGGCAGGTTGTGCATGATCGCTCTTTGCCCAGTCATCCACGACTCGGCTCTTTAGTAAATATGATGATTATCTGGAGCCACGGAAGACTCAGATGAATGGGGCTGATGTCTAGCCTTGCATTATGTTGGAATATGGGTGTTTGCAGATTATTTATGATCCGGAGACCTCCCTCCCTTTTATCACTTAGAGCCCTGGTGGTACAGTGGTTAAAAGCTCGGCTGCTGACCAAAAGGTGGGCAATTTGAATTCACCAGCCACTCCTTAGAAGCCCTCTGGGGCAGTTCTTCTCTGTCCTGTAGGGTAGCTATGAGTCGGAATTGACTCGATGGCAGTGGGTTAAGTTTTTGGTTTTTCCTTTTTTTTTGTTTGGTTTTTAAGCACTTACCTAAATCTTGATCATCTGATGACAAAGCTAAACTAAGACAGTGTTGGAACTGGCCATGGGGTGTGAGGGGAATGTGAATTTGTATTAGCTGGGGGATGGGGTGGGTAGGCAATGAGTATGTTTGTTTATGCCTCACTGACTTCATTCCCAAACTACTATATAGTGGAGTTGAAGTTATTTGTTGTTTTGCAGTAGCCATTCCTCTCTTCTTCTCTTGGATTTGTAATAGTTGATAGTGTGGTCTGCACTGTCTGGTAAGGTAGCCGCTAAAACCAAAAACTAAACCTGTTGCAGTAGAGTTGATTCCAACTCATGGTGACACCATGGTTTCAGAGTTGAACTGCTCTTTATAGGATTTTCAATGGCTATACTCTTATGGCAGTAGATCGCCAGGCCTTTCTTCTGCAGTGCCATTGGATAGATTCAGTGGCCAACCTTTCAGTTAGTAGCCAAGAGTTTCCTTAGTTTAACTAGCCACATTTCAAGTGCTCAGGAACAACAGGTGACTAGTGGCTGTCTTATTGGATAGCATAGATATAAAATACTTCCATCATCACAGAAAGTTCTATTGGACAGTAGTAGATAGACAATAAACCCAGAAGTAAATCCATCCATCTGTGGACAGCTGATTTTTGACAAGAGGTTAAAGTCCATTCAGTGGGGAAGAAACAGTCTCTTTAACAAATGTGCTGGCAAAATTGAATATCTATTTGCAGAAAAATGAAACAGGATCCATATCTCACACCATACACAAAAACTCAAAATGGATCAAAGACCTAAATGTTAAAGCTAAAACTGTAAAGTTCCTGGAAGATTTATATAGGGACAAAATTTTCTTTAGAAGTAGATTATCAACCACAGTTACAAACACACAAACAACAGAAGACAAAATAGATAACTCAAAAGAATAAAAAGAAATCCTGCAGACTGGGAAAAAATCTTAGAGAACAACATATCTGAGAAGGGCCTAATCTCTAAAATATATAGAAAACTTCAACAACAAAAAGACAAACAAACCGATTTAAAAATAGGCAAAGGACATGAGTAGACACTTCAGCAAAGACATTCAAGCAACCAACAAACACTTGAAAAGATGCTCGTGATCATTAGCCATTAACCAAGAACCAAACCCGTTGCCTTCAAAGTCAATTCCGACTCAGCGACCCTGTAGAGAGATGCAAACCAAAACTACAATGAGATATCTCACCTCTGCAAAAATGGCACTGATCAAAAAAAACAGAAAACAACATGCTGGCAAGGTTGTACAGAGATTGGAACTCTCATACACTGCTGGTGGGATTGTAAAATGGTACAACCACTATGGAAAACTGTATAGTGATTCCTCAAAAAGCTAGAAATAGAAATACCTTATGATTCAGCAATTCCACTCCTAGGTATATACCCTAGAGATCTAATAGCAGTGACACAAATAGACACATGCACACCTATGTTCATTACAACATTATTCACAATAGCAAAAAGATGGAAACAACCTAAGTGCCCATCAGCAGATGAATGGGTAAACAAATTGTGGTATGTTCATTCAATGGAATACTATGCAGCTATAAAGAATAATGCTGAGTTCTTGAAACATATTATAACATGGATGAGTCTGGAGGACATTATGCTGAGTGAAATAAGTCAGTCACAAAAGGACAAATATTGTATGATCTCACTTTTATAAAAAGAATAGGTATACATACAGAAAACAACGTTACCTGGTGATTACCAGGGATGGGAGGGGGAATCACTTTCTAGATAGTAGACACTTGTTATTTTTGGTGATGAGAAAGGCAGCACTGAATGCAGGTGAAGTCTGCACAACTTGACTAAGGTAAATGAAGACACTAAAAAGTACACTAAAATAAGGGACATTTTTGGTAAATGTTATATACAATTTTGCAACAACAGCAGTGTCAACCAAAAAATATATCTGTTATTACATAGGTAGATAACTATGCACATTTGTATATAGGAAGGTATATGTGTGCACATATAGGTGTACGTGTAGACATAGTTATATACATGGTTCTGCATATATATTCATATATATATAATAAAGCACATAGGGGACGTAGTTACGGATACTTACTGGACATAAGCAATACCTCACGGGATAGGTTGGCTAGGTTTGAAGGCTTAGGAGCATAGTCTTGTGGGACAACTTGGTCAACTGGCATAATATAGTTCACGAAGTTTATGTTTTACATCCTAGTCTGGTGGGTAGCATCTGGGGTCTTAAAAGCTTGTGAGTGGCCATCTAAGATACAACTATTGGTCTCTACTTGTCTGGAGCAGAGGAGGAAGAAGAAAACCAAAAACTCAAAGAAGAAACTGCAGGATTAATAGCCCACATGAACCACAGCCTTGTCTATCCTGAGACCAGAAGAACTAGATGGTGCCCAGCTACCACTACCCACCATTCTGACCAGGGACACAATAGATGATCCCAGATAGAGTGGGAGAAAAATGTAGAACAAAACTCAAATTCTTAAAAAAAGCCCAGACTTACTGGATCGGTGGAGACCAGAGGAACCCCCAAGACAGTCACCTTGAGACATCCTTTAAACCTGGATCTGAAACCACTCCCGGAGATCACGTTTCAGTTAAATAACAGATTAGCTCATAAAGCAAAACAACATCATCCATGAGTACTATGCTCTTAAAAAGAAAAACATCAGCTATATGAGCCCAAACAGTCAACATTTACCCTAAAGCCAAGATGAGGAGGTAAGGGGAGGCAGGGAAGGTAGATAAATGGAAACGGAACAAGCAGAATGGAAATAATGAGAATGTTGACACATTGTGAAAAATGGAACCCATGTTACTGAACAATATGCATAAACCCACTGCCATCGAGTTGATTCTGCAAAGAAATTGTTAAATGGGAACCTATTGCTGTGTAAAGTTTCATCAAAAACAATAAAATATTGTTAATAAAAAAGTCTATGGAACATTTAGTATACTGGCATCTTAGTTTAAGTGTTAAAGGTAATAGTATGTCTTTAATTTCAACCTATCTTATTTCACAGATTATTTCAGAAAATGACTTTTTTCTAAAAGCCTTAAGGTTAAACTTTATTGACCTTGATCTTTTTCAGGGCCCCTCCATTCTGTCTTCTGCCAAACTCCCATTATGAGCAGGTCATGACTGCATTTGGAGGCAATGGATATTTTGTACAAACACCAGAGGAACTCCGGAAATCCCTGAGGCAGAGTCTGGCAGACACAGCTAAGCCCTCTCTTATTAACATCATGATTGAGCCACAAGCCATGCGGAAGGCCCAGGTAAGTGTCATTGCTAAATAGAAAGCAAATAAAACATCTGCCAAAGAAAGGGTATCTACCAAACAGAATACCCTCTGGTATTTGCGGAGTCCTTCTTAAACTAGTTCTGAGTTTGGCAAATTCATTTGTTTAACAAATGTTTGCTGAGGTATACCCTAGGTGCATGTTAGGTGCTAAGAATAGCATAGTGAGCAAAACCAGGCCCAGCCTTCACCTTGATGGAGTTTATAGTCCCGCAGCAGAGATGGGCAGTTCAGTAACCTCACGGACGGAATACATCATGACAGAGTGAAGGGATCACTCTGAAGGAAAGGAACCCACTTTTAAGTAAACAAACAACACAGGAATTTGATTATGTCAGGGTCACAGGGAAGTCTGCTCAGAGGAGGTGATGCTTAAACTGAGATCTGAAGGAGGAGTAGGGACAGACTTGGCAAGGAGGAGAGGAAGAGATGTGCACAGGCTCTGTGGCAGGAGGAAGCATGGCACATTTGAGGAACTGAAAAGAAGGCCAGAGTGGTTAAAAGATAGAGTGGAGGGAGCATAGTGGGAGGTGAGACTGGAGAGGGGCTGAGCGGGCTCCTCAGAGCAGTGGGCAGCCATTGCAGGAGTTTAAGGCAGGGGAAGTAGGATGGGGCAGTGTGGGAGTGGGGAGATGATATTAGATTTGCATTTTGAAAAGCTCCCTTTGTCTCAATGTGAACAGACTGAAGGGGCATCAGAGATGTTTAAACACGAATTACTAGGCTGTTGCACAAGTCAGACAAGAGGTGCCAGAAGCTTTGCTTAGGATGACAGTGGTGGAATCAGAAGTGGATAGATTGATGAGATATTTAGGAGGTGAGGTCATCAGAATTGGATGATGGCTGCTGTGTCAGGGGTCCCCAAGACCACACCCAATTTGATGATTCACTAGGATAACTCACAGGTCTCAGCATATAGTCGTACTCATGGCTGTGATTTATTACAGTGAAAGGATACAAAACAAAATCAAAGGGAAAAGGCGCATGGGGCACTGTCTGGGGGAGACCAGGCACAAGCTTCCAGAGTCTTTTTCCAGAGGAGGCACACACCCATTGCCGTCAAGTCGATTCCGACTCATAGCGACCCTATAAGACAGCAGAACTGCTTCACAGGGTTTTCAGGGAGCGGTTGGTGGATTCGAACTGCCGACCTCTTGGTTAGCAGCCGTAGCTCTTAATCACTATGTCATGAGGGCTGCAGAGTCACACAAGACATGCTTAATGAGCAATGAGCTGTGACAATACACGTGAAATGCTGACAACCAGGGAAGCTTGTTAGAAACTCTGCCCAGGGTTTGAAAGCAGGTATTCAACATAAGCCACATTGCACAGTGAGCCACTGTTAGCAGTTCTGGGGATGGTGGGAACCTTTCCTAAATCCAAATTCCTAGATGCCAACCAAGGACCAACCTTGTAAGCAGGCCTTTCAAAGAACAGCAGTCAGACCTGCTGTGTTAACTCTTCTGCACGGATGGGAACTCCTAGAAGTCTGACTTGTACGAATAGTTGTAAGGTAGCACCTGCAAGAGGACTGAGTTTGGGAGAGAAGCTCAAGAGTTTAATCTTGGTCACGTTGGGTCGGATTGTCCTTTGAGGCGTTCAAGTGGAAATACTTGCTGAGGCGATTGGTTGTTTGGGACTGGAGCTTATAGGAAAGATCTGCTGAGCCAGAGGTATAAATGTGAGATTTCTCTCTATGTAGATGACAAAGGAGACTATGGATGTAATTGTCTATAGTGAGAGTACAGAGTGGGAATAAAAGGGGGCCTAGGCCCGAGCCCAGAGGAACCCTGGTATTTTATGGTTGGGAGGAGGACAAGCCTGCAGCAGGACTGAGAAGGCACAGCCAGAGAAGCGGGAAGATGTCCGCACACGCTCTGGAGGCTGCTGCCGTTGGCCAGCAACAGGATGCTTCCTACGCAGCACTGTAATGGCTGATTGAAATCCTTTCTAGATGGCAACTGAAGGTTTTAAAAAATGATTGTTTAAATCTTGTCTTCTGCATTGTCTTTCTTGTTTTTAAACCCATGGTTGTCCTTTAAACTTTTTAAAATTGATTCTGCTGCTGCTGATAGTTTCTTGATATCTTAGCCTTCCCTCATATTTGTCCCACACACTCCAGTGTCCTTCCCTTCCAGTCTTTGCTTGGTGAAGTCTCACCTGTACTCATAATACAGCCCTTGGCAAATCCTGTTTTCTCCTCTGGGTCATCACCAGTCTCAGTTGTCTGTCCTCTGAATGGCATCTGGTCTTCCGCAGGAGCACTATCTGTGCCTCTCATTTGGTGCTTATACCTACCTCGTGTTATGGTCGTTTATTTGCACGTCTTATCTCCCGTACCAGATTATAAACTCCTTGAGGACTCCACATTTTACATATTCTATAGCCCAATGCTTTGTATTCTCAACCAGTATTTGCTGAATGAATGCATGAATTGTAGACTTGTTTGTAATATGACCACTTGAGTGGTTGCCTTCAGAGTTAGTTACTTTGACCTCCAAAACAAAACCATAGTGAAGAATATGGTAGTAAAATAAATGATGAAGTGTGTAGCATGTTCCACTCCCATACTGGTTTAAGTTGATTTTCATACTTAATTTTGTCCTCAGGTCCTGGCCCTGCTACTTCCCCCACCTCTTATATGCCTGTTCTCCATGCTTATACCTTGACATCAGCCATTGTTTTCAGGGCAGATATTTTTTTCGAGTACTTTCTGTATTGGTTTTTTGTACGTGTATCCACTGTAGAATCTATTTCTTTTTTTAATAATGCAGGGGACAGATAGACAGATGGACAATCAATGAAATATAAATTAACTAATTTGTAAACTTTAATAATACATAGAGAATCCCACAGAAGTTCTACTATTTCTATAAAAACAGGTATCAGAGGCTTTGGCATTTACCTCATAGCAGAGAGAAGAGATAGGCAGGAGAAGCATGGTGGTGAGGAATGTGAGCACAGGAAGTCTAGGCCGGTTAGGTGATGGGGCAGGTGGCAGCAGCAGGGATTCTTGTGCAGGAAGCCGGCAGGTGGGGTGAACAACTTTCAGAATCTACTCTACCTCTGTGGTCTTATTGATTGCCTTTTTTTTAAAGCTCTGTTTATTGAATTGATTTCTGCCAAATAGATACCCCATAGACAGATGTTTAAATCTGATGTCATTTTATTAATTTATCACTTTCCAGTGACTAGAAAGTTAATTCTGCTGCAACCCAGGATGCCTTCCTCCTGGCATCAGGGCATCAAGTACTAGGGAAACCAAAGCCACTCTGAGAAGCATGGTGAACACATATTCAGAACAAATATCAGTGGGCAGACTTGAGGCCTGTGTTAGTCACAGAAGAGCACTAATGAGTTTTCCCCCTCTGCCAGTGAGTTCACCTTTCTACTGATCTGTACCTCCAAGTTCTGTATGAATTTTGCTTGGGTATTACTGGAGAAATATAATTTCTTATCCTTTTTTATAATTCCACAAGGATTATGCTTTTATTTCTTGCATTTGTATTTCAACATTGTGTATCTTCACTCCAGTAGAATTCCACACATACTATCGTCTTCAGGCTGCTGATTTTTCATTGACTGCTTGTCTGTCCATCTGCCGTTCGTCACTGATTCCCAGTGTAGGTCGACTGCTTCCTGCTGTAACACGGGCAGTATCTGAGTCTCTGTGGTAGCCTGTGTCCAGCCTCGTGTGCAAGATGGTATTAGTCCAGGGAAAGGTGTCCGTGCATGGCTCTCCCTACCTAGGCTGTTCTCTGGCCTGGCGACTTGGCCATCTTTGGGTCTTCATTGCTTTTCTTTTGAGGGTGCTTCTGGTTCTTTCGGACTCTAGCTTTATTGTGTCCTGATTACTCTTAATGAGGGAGGTCCCTGAAAGTCATTTTAGATTGTTGTGTAGAACAAGGTAGTAAGTTTCACTAACGGATTTTTAGCTGAGTGGCACAAATCGTTAAGCTCTCGACTACTAACCAAAAGGTTGCCATGAGTCAGAATCAACTTGACAGCAACTTTTTTTTTCCTTTCTTTGGTAAAAGTACTAGACGAAAGACAAACTTCATTTGACCTCTCTTGTGGCTACAACAGATAGGACTTGTAGATTTGAGAGCAAGCAGAACAGTGAGGGTATAATCTGAGACAGTTACTTCCCATTTGGTTAACTGGGCTTTTGACTGAATGTTTGTTGTCTTTTCTTTTTTAGGATTTTCACTGGCTGACTCGCTCTAATATGTGAATAAAGATGCCAGTGGGTGGTCTTGAGGAATCTTCTCTTTCCTGCAAGATGAAATTTGTTTTCCACAGCGAAATTACTATGTTAAAATTGTGCAAAGAAAAAAAATCTCTAGAATGACATTTTATAGTAAAGGAATTAATTAAAAGAAAGAAAAAGTTACCAGTATTCTATCACCAAAACAACCGCTTGAAGATGAAAAAAGAAGAGAGATTTTATTACACAATACCTTAGTAACTGCCTGACTATGGTTTACACATTGCTATTCTTTTAATGAATCCATTCTTAAAGTTACATTATCTTTTATAAACATCTTCCACAAGTGGCCATCCAAGGCAGTATAACTGATCTCTATTCACCTAGAGCAACCGAGGAAGAAGGAGACTCAGGAATAGGAAGAGGATATGGAATGTGTGGCTGATTACCTCCATGAACAGCTGCCTTTTTTGCCCTGAGACCAGAAGAACTGGCTACCATTACTGAACATTTTGATCACAGATTCCATTGAAGAATCCTGATCAAAAGGGGGAAAATATAGAACAGAATTTCAAATTCTCATGGACTCTAGACTTTATGGGGCCATGAAGGGTAGATGAACCCCTGAAATTATTATCCTGAGATAATATTTAAACCTTAAACTAAAAATATACCTTGAAGTCATCTTAAAACCGAACAGTAGTTTAGCTTAACTGGTAAAAAGGTCCTGCCTGGAACATCATGCCCTTTTAAGAACTATCTATATGAGATCAAATTGACAACAGCAACTCAAAAGATTACATAGGAACCTTAGGGGGCAGTGAGTTTATGTTAATGAGGGAGGAACAACTCAAAAGAAGGGTGAGAATGGTTGTACAACTTGAAGAATGTAATCAGTGTCACTAAATTATGCATATAGAAACTGTTGAATTGGTGTATGTTTTGCAGAGTATATTCCCAACAACAACAAAACAAAGTTTAGGAAAAAAAATCTTCCAAAGAAAAAAGCTCTAAGATTTGTCTAATGTTCAGTGAGTTGGGGTACGTGGAATATTTCTACTTCATGTTTTATCTGTTGGCCACTTGGTGCTACTATCTCCCTGGTATTTACAATTTATGAGGTTGTTTGTTTTTGTTTTTCTGGAAAGAACTTATTGCGTCCAAGGAGAGATCACACCATACCCAAACTATTAATGGTAGGGTATATTTGGATTAGCAACCTTTATGCATACTTTGTAAAACCACACTGAGACAGTTAATGGCCTTAATGTATGAAGAACTTTTGTAAATAAGAAAAATATTAATTTACCATTAAAAAATAGGCAAAGGGCATGAATGTATAATTCACAAATACAAATGATCAATAAAAATATGAATAGATATGACTAAGTTATACTGAGAAATTTTTGTTGCTTATTCACTTAGCAAAGAGCTTTTTAAGTTATAATTCTCATTGCAGGTGAGAGTGAGGTGAGATGGGGACTCTTGTGCTGTTGGTGGAGGTTAAAATTGGCATATTTTGTTGAGCATTTCTAGTATTGCTTGTATTTGGGATCTTAAAAATGTTCATATTCCATAACTTTTGACCCAGTGAGTCTATTCAGGGAGTGTATCCTAAAGAAATCATAAAAGATTTGGTCACATATTTGTATGTAAAGCTACTCAGCATAGCTTTATTTAGGAGTGACTTCAGTGTTTAATAATAATTTTGTTTACATAAATTAGGAGCCCTGGTGACACAGTGGTTAAGCACTCACCTGCTAACGGAAGGGTCGGCAATTGGAACCCAGCAGCTGCTCTGTGGAAGAAAGATGGGGCAGTCTGCTTCTGTAAAGATTTACAGCCTTGGAAACCTCACGGGGCAGTCCTACTCTGTCCTACAAGGGCACTATGAGTTGAAATCGACTCAGAGGCAGTGGATTTGGTTTTTTTTTTTGGTTTGGGTTACATAAATTATGGTCCATCATGCAAAAAATGGTGTGTGGATGTCATCAGACCTCTAACTTAACAAGGGTGAGGAGAGAGAATCAAGATCAGCTTTAGCCCAAGGCCAATTCCTATGAGGTGGAGATCAAACATACCTCCACCCTCCAACCTTTTTGCCAGTTCTAGCACCAGCTGTCCCTCCCATGGCACTCTCTACTTCTCTGCTGGGTTTGATAATTTGTTGCAATGGCCACACAGAACTCACAGACCATACTCACAGTTATTGGGTGTATTAGGGAAGTAACAGGTTACAATTCAGGATCAGGAACGATGCAGTTCTCAGGGTACAGTTCTTTGGTCAGGACAGCTTCTGAGCCATGCTTGCAGGCAGCCTTGCTTTTGACTCCTCTGCCTAGCCTCTGCCCAGCTTGGGCAGGTGGTTACAGCTCTTTCTTTAGCTCCACTGGTAAGTGCCAGGAAGCCAGCAAGCCTCCTGCCTGAAGGTACTCGGCTCTCTCGCTCAGTAGGTCAGCAAGCCCACTGTAGCTGCCTCACTCTGTGGGCTGGGAATTCCACTGCACCACTCTCCTTTTCTGCTGCTGCTGTTTCTCTGCTTCTGGACTCTGCCATGCTTGCTGCTGCTTCTCACTGCTGCGTGCCATTTCTTGCTGTCTTCAGTGTTACAGCTCTGTTTCCTGGGTCTAGGAGGTTCTCACCACAGGGACCCCAGGTCCAAAGGATGCACTCCACTCCTCGCTCTTCTTGAGGTAGCGAGGTCCCCTTCTCCTCTTCTGGGATTGGCTCCATACCCCTTATTTGCATAGTCCTACCCCCAAAATGGTTCCATACACCTTATTTGCATTGTTAGCAGGCTGTCCAATCCCATTGGTGGGCCACAAGTGCCTTATTTGCATAGTCCCACCCAATCATTTTGTAGGAGTCACAAGACCATGAATGGCTAGAAGGGCCATATTAAGTAAATCACTGCACTACAGTCAACATCATAAAAAATATGTTAAAGAGTATTAATCTAGAATAATCACAATGTAATATTGCATGAGAAAAGCAAACTACAAAATGAACTGGACCCAGTTTTGTGAAGAATTACATACACATTCACACATACATACACCGGGAAAAAAGACTAGCAAAAAATAAACGAAAATTTAAATATGGCTATCTCGTGATGAAATTTTGTATGTAATTTTTAATTTCCTCTTCATTTTTTTCCTTCTTTACAAATTTTTTAAAAGTCATGTAAATTATTATCAGAAACTGACATTATTTTTAAAAGAACATTAAATAAAGTATCACTCATTTCCAGGGTTGAATTGGAGCATAGGACTTTATATCAAAGTTCAGCTTGTGTGACTGCACCATCCATGTCAGACTTGTCAACACTGGCTACTTTGGGGCATAAATGCTCACAACAAAGTGTTGGACTCCAGCTTGGAGGTGTGAACCTGGGGAGGTTCTTGCAGGGAGTTTTGGTTTTACCTCTACTCTGCCCGTGGACTCTCAGCCTGGCAGCCAAGTGCAGTGCGAGATTTTGCTGTAAGGTAGTGTGGAGGGCTTATGAATGTTTAAGAATTGAACTATACAAATCTGTTTCTAAATATAAGCTATAAGTTGGGAAAAATGCCCCTTTCCTAACCATGCTATCTCAAGAGAAAAATGCTGGCTGTTTAATGGACTGTCCAGCAGAGGTCAGTGTGCATGTGTAAAAACCAGTTTAGTCCAGGGGCACTTTAATGCTGGTCCATTGACTTCCTATTTTGTAAAAATAATCTTTTTTCTTCTTTTTTTTTAGTTTAGCCATTCTGTTTGCTCCTTTGGATGCTAGGGCCTTCTCTTTCTTTTTTTAAAAATTTTATTGTGCTTCAGGTGAAAGTTACAGAGCAAATTAGTTTTCCATTTGATTGTGAGTAAAGTGTTCCATGACCTTGGTTGCATTCCCCACAAGCACTCTCCCCATTTCCACCCTCGGTTCCCTGATTCCTTTTGTCTGGATTTTCTGCCCCTTCCTGCCTTCTCATCTTTGCTTTTGGACATATGTTGTCCTTTTGATCTAGTATAATTGATTGTTCTAAGGAACATGTTCCTCTTGGGTGTTATTATTTTATGGGCCTACATGGTTTGGCTGGAAAGTGGTCTCCGGGAGTGGATTCAGTTCCAGGTCATAAGGGTGTTTTAGGGCCATAGTCTTGGGGATTCCTCCAGTCTCTGTCAGACCAGTAAGCTGGTCTTTTTCGTGAATTTAGTTTTTTGTCCTACAGAACACATATTCACAGAACTGAGGAACGCCAGGGTTAGAGAAACTCAGACAAGGATCTTCCCCCAGCTTAGAGAGAGAGACTTCCCCTAGAGTTAGTGCTCTGAATTTGGACTTCTAGCCTCCTAAACTGTGAGGAAATAAATTTCTGTTTTTTGAAGCTACTCACTTGTGCTATTTCTGTTACAGCAGCATGAGCACACTAAGACATATGGTTACCCCTCCAATTAGGGAGCAGAAAAAGGCAGATCTAGAAATTTCTGGATCTCCAGATCCAAATTTTGAAGGGAACACTTTAAATATTTACTCAGGCTTGAAAATCTCTACAGAGATGGCATTACCCATGGCATTTCTTTCCTTGAGAAAGAGCTTAAGCAAGAGACCATCCATTCGGAGCCAGCTCTGTGGAGTGGCTGATCTACAGTCCTATTGTTTGCCCGTAGGCTGGTTCTCCTGGTCCCAGCACGTTCCCAGGAATTGCCTCCCACTCCACTGGTGAGGTGGGCTCAGAAAGTTAGACACAGTTACAGCTTAGCCTGAGCTTTGCTCATACTATTTCCTCCGTATTGCTCTGTGCATCCCAACCCATTTTGTCATGTGGAATCAGCTATATCCTTTAAGGTCCACTTCAGAAGTCTCCTCTTCTGTGAAGCCTTCCTTCTGCAGCACCCTACGTGCACCTGTCATGTACTGATGCTGCTCGTGGTGAGACGAATCCCCTGCTCCCTCCCCTGCCCATCTGTGAGCACCAATGTAACCCAGATGTCACCCACCCCTCATTGTCTAGGGCCTGCATCCTCTTGATCCTGTTTGGTGAGCTCCTCTGTAAGTTCTCCCCTGAAGAATCTACCCGCACAATAACCAACCAGTTGCCCTCGAGTTGACTCTGACTCGTGGAGACCCCACGTGTGTCAGAGTAGAACTGTACTTCATATGGTTTTCTAAGGCTGATTTTTTGGAAGTAGATATCAGACCTTTCTTCTGAGGTGCCTCTGGGTGGACTTGAACTGCCAACTTTTCAGTTAGCAGCCAAGTGTGTTAACCACTTGCAATACCCAGGGACTGCCACACACAATACCATGTAGCATTAAAAACAACATGGAAATTTTCTTGGGGGCCAGTTTATACTACAAAAGCTACAGCAAACAATTTTAAACAGGATGCGGGGTGGATAGATGAGCTACCAAGGGTCACAAGCCCACCTTAATGCCTGGTATTAGATTAAGCCCAACAGTTCTTAGAGCAATGCTGGGCATGGAGGAACGCGGGAGTGTGAGACCCTGAAATGACTGAAACTTAGTTTCCACACTGGCAAAATGGAGGTTATTATGAATTGAATTGTGTCCCCCAAAAATGTGTGTCAACTTGGCTAGGCCATGATTCCCAGTATTGTGTGGTTGATCTCTATTTTGTGATCTGATGTAATTCCCTATGGGTTGTAAATCCTAACCTCTATGATGTTAATGAGGCAGGATTAGAGACAGTTATGTTAATGAGGCAGGACTCCATCTACTGGGTTAGCTAGTATTTTGAGTCAACCTCTTTTGAGATGCAAAAGAGAGAAGGGAGCAGAGAGGAGAGGGACCTCATTACCACCAAGCAAGAAGAGCCAGGAGTGAAGCGTATCCTTTGGACTCAGGAACCCTGAGCTGAGAATCTTCTAGACCAGGGGAAGATTGATAACAATGACCTTCCCCCAAAGCCAAAAGAGAGAGAAAGTCTTCCCCTGGAGCTGGCACCCTGAATTCAGACTTCTAGCCTCCTAAACTGTGAGAGAATGAACTTCTGTTTGTTAAAGCCATCCACTTGTGGTATTTCTGTTATAGCAGCTCTAAATAAAACTAAGAATTTGGTACCGGGAGAGTAGGGTGCTGCTCTAAGAGATACCTAAAATGTGGTAGCAGTTTTGAAATTGAGTAATGGGTAGAGGCTGGAAGAGCTTTAAAGTGCCTGATAGTAAAAGCCTAGATTGCCTTGAAGAGACCGTTGGTGGAATTATGGACGTCAAAGACAATTCTGGTAAAAGCTTAGAAGGAAGTGATTGTGGGCATGTGCCATTTTCCTTCTAGGTGTTTTAGAATCAGCACATTCCTTATCTGCTTTCTTCCTTCAGGAGGAACAAAAGATGACAAGAAACCTCCCTCTGAAGAGTTACTGAGTCACAGGATTTGAATGTCTTCCACAAAGCCACAGTACAAGATTTGGAATAGAATACTATTTCCAAGTTGAGGCCTGTGATCACCTGCAATAAAAAGTGACTTCTTGGTAATTTAACTAAGGCTAGTTGGGGTGCAAGGTGCCCTGGTGGTACAGTGTTTAAGCGCTTGGCTGCTAACCAAAAGGTCAGCAGTTCGAACCCACCAGCCACTCCGCAGGAGAAAGATGTGGCAGTCTGCTTCCGTGAAGATTACAGCCTTGGAAATCCTATAGGGCAGTTCTACTCTGCCCTGTCGGATTGCTGTGAGCCAGAATCGACTTGGTAGCAATGAGTTTTGCTTAAGTTGGGGTGCCATTCAATTACTTGTCACCTAGACTGCCTTCTTTATGGCACTGAGACGAATGAAGAAGGCAAACATATTGAGACATCTATTCCTTTGTGGTCGTCGCCTTCAAAATCTCAGACCAACTTTTCTTTGGAGAGTCAGCAGAAGACAACCTTCCCTTCTCTTTCCCCCACTTTGGTGATGAGTATATGGTTGGGATCACCAGTGGCGAGAGGCACTTCCTTCGTCTGGGTTCTCTGAGAAGCAAATGTCAAGATGGGATTAAGATGCAACAATTTTATTAAGGGAAATGTCTGTGTGAGAGAAAACAGAGGGAGCTGGGTAAGGCTGGGAGAACCATCAGACTGCGATGCAGGTCTGACCCCAGTAAAGGAGAGAGAGGGGAGGAAGGCTAGGGGAAGCGTCCTAGACTTCGGCAGTGGAGCCCAAGGAAGGTTGGCAAGGCTTCCATCAGAGAAGTCCTATGCCTCCCAGGAACAGGCCTACCATCGTCTCTACTGGACTCAGACATTGAGGGGAGCAGCACAAGGACACAGATGTGACCTCGGCACAAATGCCAGCAGTGGGTTTCAGGGCACAGACACTGGAGCTCTTGTCAATTATACTCCTGTAGTTGGAGGCATATTCTCCTGGCCTCCATAGACACTTCCAGAGGTCCCTTTGCTGCTGCCTTTAGGCTGTTGTAGCTGAAAAATAGGGAGCTAAAGTTCATTCAGTGGAACTTAAGTCCAAAGACTTGACCCAAGTCCATCTGCAGCTTGATTTCCAGCTTTAGGCCTACCACTCTCCCACTTGGACAGGAAGTGGTGTATGAGAAAAAGCTTTACAGTCTGGTAAGCCTGAGTCTCCACCCTGGCTCTGTTTTGGTGGGTTATATAACTTTTCTGAGCCTCAGTTTCCTCATCTCTGTGTGGGGGTAGTATAATGCCTAACTCAGAGCTGTCCTGTTCAAGTGCTGTTTGCAGAAATGCTTAGCACAAAGCCTGGCTCAGAATAGGTCCTTGATAACCAAGGCCCTCTCCCTTCACTCCCTCTTCATGCCTCTGACCCTCACCCCTCATGGAGTGAAAGGCCAGGAAAACGCTAGCTTTGACCTACTGAGGAACCTTCTGGTAGGACAAATCGCCACATCTGTATAGTTACTGTGTGCCTTTGACAGCCCCTCTTGTCTCCTGGGGAAGTGGCCGTGGTCGACCTTTGCTTTGGCCGCCTTCCTTCCACACCTCAGCACAGGCTGGCTTGTCAGTGTCAACTCAGGAAAATGCACATTCATTTGGGCCAAACTGGATTAGCCAGGCCAGCCGGTTGCTGGGAAGTCACGTGCTGCTTCCCCAAACCCAATAGAAGTTATTTTTAGGTTAGTCACTGTTTGGAATTATCCATGCCACAGCTCTCTCTTATTAGGGCACATCAGAAGCCAATTAATGGATATTTTGCAAGCCATTTACCCTTCCTGGGCTTCTGTGTTCTCATTTATGAAAAGAGTGGTTGAAATAGACCAGTAGTTCTCAACTCTGGCAGCGCCTTGAAATCACTTGGGGTGTTTTTAAAAATCCTGATTCCCAGACCACCCCCCAGGCCAAGTACATTGGAATCTCTAGGGTGGGACCCAGGCATCAGTATTTTTTTAAAGCTCCCCAGGCAAGTCCAGTGTACAGCCCGGGCTGAGAACCAGTGTCCTACCATCTCTAATTCCAGGGACATCGACCTGGAGGAGGGTACAGTCTACTTCTAATTTAATTAATTAAAACGGAAAGTAAGTGAATGTTCCAGCAATTTTATGATTTTATATTCTTAAATTCCCTGCTCTCAATTATGTTCTTCTTTGGCACCTTGATGACTCCATGTTTATACACATTATTAACACTTTTTTTCTACATAAACATTTGCTTACTTCTTGCAGCTATCATAATCCCTTGTTTTCACTTAAATATTACCTTTGCGGCAGGTGGGTATACATTTCACAGAATTGGTTACCTTTCTTTATTACTCTATAATAGAAATTAGCTTAGCTTGATAGTAGAAAACTCCCTGTTGCCAATTTGCCATAACTTAGTCACTTCAGGTTGAAAAACTCTCTCTTAATGATTATTATTGTTGACTTTTTGTCAAGGAGTAACTTATAAACGTTAAAATGTACCTAAGGAAGACAGAAGAATGGATGCATTCAAATTGTGGTGTTGATGGAGAACACTGAATCTATTGTGGACTGCCAGAAGAAAGAATAAATTAATATTAGAAAAAATACAACCAGAATGCTCCTTAGAAGCAAGGATGGCGGGAATTCGGCTCGCTTACTTTGGACACGTCGTTAGGAAAAACCAGTTGCTAGAACATAACGTTATGTTTGGTAAAGTAGAGCGTCAGCGAAAACGAGAGAAACCCTCAGTGAGATGGATTGACACAATAGCCACAGCTATGGGCTGAAACATACCAATGATCATGAAGATGGTGAGGACCGGCAACGTTTTGTTCTGTTCTACGTAAGGTCTCCATGAGTTGGAGCCAGCTAGAGAGCAACTAACAACAGTCTCAAGTCTACAGTTGGATGGATTTTTACATATTATGCGTCTAGGTAACTACTACCAGATCCAGTAATATTTCCAACAATCCAGAATTTTCCCTCATGCCCTTTCCAGTTAACTTCCCATCCCCTAGGAGTAACCACATTTCTCTCCTCAGAGGTTGAAATGCAATCCCTTTAAGTAAGTGCTCAGTTCCATTGACGGTCATCTCTCTCCCTTCCTGTTTCCTTCCTCCCTGGAGATGATCTAGGTTTCAGGGGTCTTACTGTCCTGGAATTGGGGAGCAGGTGGTGGGGGAGGTCTGTTTCAAGCACTGTTGATTCAGTAATCCATTTATCCCAAAACTCAATGAGTTAAAACCACATTATTATCGCTCACAGTTTTGTGGCTTGGCAGATCTTCTGCTTGTCTCACCTGCATTGTCTTGTACAGTTGCAGTCAGAGGCAGCTGGAGCTGGGATCCCCTGGAGGCTGGACTGAGCTGTAAGGTCCAGGGTGGGTTCTTTATTTTGAGGAAGTAAAAATTAGCTCAGGCTAAGAATGTAAAAAATATCTGCCTGGCCATTCATCAAACCAGAATAACAGACATGGATAAAGTCAGATGCCAAGTCAATATTCCACCCAAGAACACACTGCAATGGCAAATAGGTAACAACTGAGACCTCATGTTTTCAGAGTAGAATTGCACTTTTGGAAGCAGATCATCAGGCCTGTCTTCCAAAGTACCACTGGATGGGTTCGAGCAGCCAACCTTTCAGTTAATAATTGAGTGTTTTAACAGTTTCCACCACCCAGGGGCCCCCTTGAATAACTGCTTCTTAGTCACTGAAAAACCTTGGTCTTTAGAATTGTGGACTCTCAAACTTTTATCTGTAAGAGGGACACACCGAACTCTTGCCTGGAGGATATACATAAGTCTGACATAGAGAAGCAGCCTTGATTTATAACTCAGGTACAGAGCTTCAAATACGGGGTTTCTGGACACAGCAGTCACATCTGTATTAACTCTGTAGTATCAAGGCAACAGAACTTTGGATTCACCTCACAGCCCACACCTGAGGTTGAACCCTTTACATAGCCTGCTCTGCCTTGAGCCTCTCAAAACTTCAATACTAAACTCACTGAATTAGACACTTTAAAATGATGAATTTTATGCTATGTGAATTTAAGATATGTGAAATATGTATCTCAGTAAAAAAAAAATACATTGAAAGAATTGGAATGTAATATGTGGCTTTGAAATAATAGAGTTTGTTGATACTCCCTAGGCCAGCCAGGCATAGTATTGTCTTATTCCCACTGCCCATCTCTGAGCAGATCTCCATTGCTCCAGCTTTGTAACTAGACTAAGATACCAAGGTTCCTTCACCCTCCTCTTCCCCCATCCTCTGTCAGCAACCCTCCCTGAACCTCCTCATCCCCTCTCATTTTTCCTTATCCACACAATGCACATATATTCTCCAAATGCTTTGCATGAAAGGTGTCACTTAATGTCACTTCAGTTTAATTGATGACATCAATTTAATAAAATTGTTTTTCAATTTAAAAGCAAACAAAAACTCTGCTTCATTAATATTTCACCTAAACTCCATCCTTTCCCCAAATCCTGTAATAACTTGTTTTTTTTGTTTGGTGAGATGCCTCGTGGTTCCTCTGCCATGTGATCTTCTTCGTTACAGTAGGTCGGTAAGTCTGAATTTGTCAGACTACAGGTTTGTTTCTGGAAGTCTTAAGCTGACTGGCCTAGGACAGTGCACATGCCTAATGCCTTGGACTCCTCTCTGTGGTCTCTCTCTATGCATGGTGTTCCTCCTCCAGAGCCTCTCCACATGGCTGCTGTCTTCCAGCAGGATAGCTGGTCTTTTCTCACGGCAGCTAACCTCCATGAGTGCAAAGTGAAAGCTGCTAGGCTTTCTTAAGGCATAAGTCCCAAACTGGCACAGTGTCGCTTCTGCTACACTCTGTTGTTTAAAGTCCATTGAAGGGCCAACCCAGACTAAGTGGACATGACTATTGGGAGGTGTGGTTCCTTGGGGGGCCATCTTTGGAGACCAGCTACCACAACTGCCCTCTCCCCTCATGACATCCCCATCCTGAGGCTACATCTGCCTTGGGTTTCAGCCCCACTCCCTGCTAACCTGCTAATGGTGTTCACTTTTTACAAGCCACCAGGCCTTTTCCAGTTTGCTATGTGCTCCACATTTCCATATCCTTCTGGGAGCATGGGATGTTTCTGGAAGCATTCCTCACGCTATTTTGGAATGTATGAGTCTATGTGGACTACTCTTAGGCCCATCTGTTTGAACTTCTCCTTCAGATACTACAATGCTGCCAACGGCCGCCATGTTGGATATGGCCTTCTACTTGAGGTCTGCACTCTAGGGAGTCAGGAATTTCCTCTTCTGTTCTGGGATTCCTCAGCCTGGCCTGTACCTACCTGCCCCCTGAGATAGTGAGTGCCACTGTCTCAGTGAGTGGAGGGCTTTGGAGCAGCAAGAAAAAAGTCTGGAAAAGAAAATGACTAAAGTCTCTAAATATTACAGTACAAGGGTTTTCAGGAATGCTCCAGCAGTGAGGACTGCTCAGTTATAGGTAGCTATTAAGACTGATTATTATTTTTAAAATCTGGATTTGAGGTAATAAATGATAATAATTTTGCATAACCCTTAAGAGCCTTCACCCAAATAATTTTATTGTGCCTTCACGACAACCTTTTGAAAGGAGCTATTATCGCCCCATTGCAGATCAGGAAGCAGGCTCAGCAAAATCAAGTGACTTTTCCAAGGTCACATATTGTGTGATTTTATCTTGAAGAGCACAATATTCAAGGCAAAAGATTTGACAGAGAATAAATGGGTCTGTGGTCTTGAAATTAGGACTTTTGAATTTTTTCATTTTGATTGTCTTGCAAAATACTGGGTTTACAATTTATATGACAAAGCTCAGGATTACCTCAAGAACAGCAGTGCTAAAGCAATAAAGAAATAGATCTTAAGTTTCTCTTCAATTCAACATGTATTGCATCCCTACTATGTGCCATGCACTGTACTAATCCTGTGTGGCAGAATGTGAGCCTGGATGGTTCATTTGAGAAAAGACTTAAGACAGTTCCTGCCCTTGGACAGCTGATGGAGCCAGCAGACACACTGAGATTTGATTCAACGAAATTGATAAAGAAGAGGATGCAGGGGAGATGGAGTTTCTCAAATTGCAGGAGAGCATGAGGTGGTCAGCTCCAGGGGTATAGGAGGGCTTGGGGCTATGAGCCATGCCCATCTAAGGGATAAATCTAGCTCCCAAATAATAATGACATGTGTCAGTGTGCCTCTGTACATCTATATACGTTCCTCAAACTCATGACAACACAGAACTCGACAGAAAAGGAGATAGCTTCAATAGACCCCATAGATGGGGCCGAGAAATGCTCACCAAAGACCTTGGATTTGGGGTCTTAACTTTGAAAATTGATTCCCGATAGGTCTTTAATACATCTTGATCCTGCCTTTATGTTATTATACAACAAACACTTTGCATTTGTTCTTTTCTAAAAGCCAGATGCCATTTTCAATAAAAATAGATGGCTAGTTGGCTGGAGAGAGAGAGAGATCACCAACAAAAACCATGTTGTATGTCAGGGTAGCTTTCTTTTCCTTTGTTTCTGTAGATGTGATGGCACATCAGGACTAAGAAGTTAGGGTTATTTGAATACAGACCATTTAGCTTTCTTTGACTGTGTGATTCGACTTGGACAAATAGGGTTGAGAATGATCCAGAAAAAAGCAAAACAAATTGGCTATTTATGGAGCTGACTACTATTATAAATGGAAATGCTTTTAGCACATGTTCTTTCCAGGAATCTCCCACACCAACCAAAATACTGAGGGACAAGAATGGAAAATTACTTCAGAAGGTCATTTGTATATTGGATGCTACCACTAATCAATTGCCTTGAGTTTGCGAAGTTGCTAATTCAAGAACTGTTCAGTTTTAAAACCAGGATTCGAATTGATGTGTGTAAATGGGCAATTGCAAAGAAAACTGGAACATGTGACAAAGACCAAAAAAAAAAAAAAAGAGAAATGAGATATGCTTTTGAACTGGCCTCAATTCAAAATATGTTTTTCAATTTGCCAACCATCAGTCCTCTTCCAGTTTGCCTCTATTCTGAGAATTTGTGCACCAATAAAGTGAAGTAGAGTTATAAACAAAAATCTAAAAATGGGATTATACATGCTTTTTGGGTGGAGGTGGTGTTTAAAGGGAGGGGAGGAACATTGGCAGAAGACAAAGAAACCAGAACACTGCCACAAAAAGAATTTGCCAGGGAAGTTGGAAGTTTGTTCAAATTCCTATGCTGTAAAGCATCATCTGGGTAAGTAGGCTCCAATCATTCAACCGGTGTGGGTACATTCATTTTACTAACTTAACCCTTAGACCAGTGGTTCTCAAAGTGTGGTCTGTAGTCCAGCAGTATCAGTATCACCTGGAAACCTATAACCAGTTGCTCGATTCTGACTCGCCACGACCCCACGTGCATCAGAGTAGAACTGCGCTCCTCAGGATTTTCAATGCTAATATTTCAGAAGTAGATTGCCAGAGCTTTCTTCTGAGGCACCTCTGGGTGAACTTGAACCACCAATCTTTCAGTTAGCAGCCCAGTGCGTTAACTGTTTGCAGCATCCAGGGACTCCTAGAAATATCTAAGAAATGCAAATCCCTGCCCTACTGCTGAGACTTTCTGAATCAGAAAGTCTGTGGTGGCACCCCACAATTTGTGTTTTAACAAGCCCTCTGAGTGATCTGAGGCATGTTAAAGTTATCTGCTTACCCCCAGGTCTGTGAGATTTTAGTTTTAGGCATCTAAGAGAGAACAATCATTTTTATGCTTGAACCCATTTTTGCAGCCACTGTGTCAACCCATCTCCTTGAGGGTCTTCCTCTTTTTACATGACCCTCTACCAAGCATGATATCCTTCTCCAGGGACTTGTCCCTCCTGATAACATGTCCAAACTATGTGAGACGAAGTCTCGCCATCCTCGCTTCCAAGGAGCATTCTGGGTAGGGTGTGCCCTAAACCTAATCACGTCTGGGTTATAAAAACAGCAGATTAGACACAGATGCAAGCACAAATAGGAGAAGTTAGCTGACAGAGAGCCTTTTCTCTAGAGTTGCTGCCCTGAATTTGGATTTCTAGCCTCCTAAACTACGAGAAAATACATTTCTGTTCTTTAAAGCCACCCATTTGTGGTATTTTTGTTACAGCAGCAGCACTAATAACTGAAACTTCTCCATTTCCTGAGGACATCACAGTTATGTTTGGTAACTCTGTATATCAGGAAACAGGCTATCACATAACCCATAATAACTGGGTGGAACTTTTTTTATCTATCTGATGCTTAAAAAAAAAAAATTCATGTGTTTCTCTGATCCTGATTGTGTGTGTATAGATTTTGGCTTTGGAGATAACCCTGTCATTGTGGCTGAGAATTTTTAAAGCACTTTAAGACCATAAGGAGTGGCTTGAATACAGAACCTACTGAGGCCTCAGGTTTGCTCGATTTGTTCCACCACAGCCTGCGGGAGAGGAGAGCGTCCTCCACATGGAATGACGGGAAAGCACCGTGGGGGCCGCAGCGTCTGTGTGGTTTCCTCCTCCATCTTCTGGGTTATTCCTTGGTAAACAGCCAGTCTCAGCTCATCTGTGATTCTAAAACCCTTCTCAGCAGCTCCTGATAACCCAAAAAAGCGCGCCTGGTGTTTGGACCCTGCGACAGAGCAGGAGAGAAAAGGGAGGCGTAAGGTGGGTGACAGGAGACAGTATTGTTCACACTGGCCAAGGTCTCTCTTCCCTCCGTGGGGATGGAAGTGTGCATAATTACACATGGCAAGGGCAGCGCCCTTTCTTCTTCTCTGACTTGCTCACACTTGAGTGTGTTGGGAACGGTCAGCCCCATTCTAGGCACTTGCCAAACCACACAGCCACAGGTCTTTGACTTCCCCCTTTAGCTGGACAGAAACTAGATCGATGCTGTGAAAACGATCATTTGTCATGACCGTGGGCCAAATCACATCGTTAGTGGGTCTTCCTCCCCACTCCATCCAGTCTCTGCAAAGAAAAGAGGAACTATCTGGTGGTGGTGGACACAGTGGGGTGGGAGTGGTACTGTTTTTCCAATAAACACGTAAAAATAAAATTTTGCAAAATAGTAAGTGCAAACAGTGGAGTCCCTAGGTGGTGCAAACAGTTAAGCGCTCGACTACAGGCAGAAAGGTTGGCAGTTTGAACCCACCCACAGGCACCTCGGAAGACAGTAATGGTGCTCTGCTTCCGGAAGTTCACAGCTCTGAAAACCCTGTGGAGCAATTCTACTCTGCACACATGGGGTCACCATGAGTTGGAATCAACTTGACAGCAGCCAACAACAACAACGAAGTGCAAACAGTAAGCTAGGAATATACATTCGGACCAGCTAGGAGAGTTTGCAGTGAATGTCAACTAAGTTTTGGGGGGATTCACCCTAGGGGAAATCTGGGGCCAACCCCCTGCCCCCTGAGAGAGTGAGGGCTGCGATTCGATATGCGCTTCGGTAGCTGAACAATTACTTTAAGCTCATTTATTTCTATGATTCGTGAAATAAATAACATTAGGAAACTGGATTAGCTGAGGATTTAGGATGTTTTCCCTTCCTATGGGCTTCAGTTCAAGAGCTATCAATCCTTGGCTTGTCAGAAACCATTTTGTGGTCTCCTCTGAGATCGCCAGCCCTTTCTGGCTTCCTGTCATAGAAGCTTCGGCTTTCCTCTCTCCCTACACCTTCAGAGCTTAATGATTCTTGGGCTCCCAGTATCTCTGAGTCTGGTTTCAGGTAAAGGCAAGCTCAGTTGATACTCCCTTGGGGGTCTAGTCTTGGCCTGAAGGCCTGGGAGCACTGGATGACATCTGGCTTGGCTTGTCATTTGGCAGTCTGCGGGGTGCAGGTCGAGTCTTGCCAGTAACTGCTCCAACCTGTCAGACAATGACTTGTCTCTCTGCTGCTATCCCCAGAACCTCACATAAGCCTCAGTTTTCTCATCTGTAAAATGGGGATTATGATTTCAGTGCCACTGCCTCCCTTGTGAGCATCAAATGAAAAAATTATGATAATAAGTATTTTATAAAAAATAAAGCTTTATCCCTGGATGCCTCAAACAGTTAAGCAATCAGCTACTAACAAAAAGGTTGGCAGTTCAAATCCACCCAGAGGTGACTCAGAAAAAAGGCCTGGTGATCTGCTTCTGAAAGATCACAGCCATTGAAAATCCTATGGGGCACAGTTTTACGCTGATGCACATGGGGTCTTCATGAGTTAGAATGGCATCACCGGCAACTGGTGATAACCTAAGAATTATTTATTTATCACATTAGTAATATGTTTATTGTATAAAACATAGATAAGGAAAAGGAGGGGAGTTAAATGATAGGAATTAAATACAAATGGGTTTGTGGGTCAAATACATTTAGGAATAAAAGCAAAGTTAATGGATTTACTGTAGGACTTCTCAGTGCCTTTGGTATGCTAATATATATTGTAAATTTCCTGAGGGACATAAATGCAATGTTTTTCCAATTTATTTGAACTTCTCTGCTTTTTACATACAGAGTATCTCTTAGAATGGGTGCTCCTGCCAGCATAGTTTGGGAAACCCTGTTACTGGATAAGGTAATTGTCGCTGTGTTGTGATTGCACTATAGATGGCTCATGGCAACTGTCTTCCCCAAAAGTAAAGAAAACCAAGCTCCCTGCCTTGGGCAAAGTGGCTGGATGAGTCTACTTAGTCCTTTTAGACTTACTAGTTCCTTGGCTTCTCTGACAGATTTTACTTTGCATTGTGAGGCTCCGTCTGTTCCGGCTCTTATTTAAGCTTAGGTTGCCAAGGGACAGTGAGCTGTGAGGAGGGGCTTCCCCAGGCTTCTCAGCTGCCCAGTCTCGTCTCCCGCTTGCAGATGCAGCTGCCAGTGGGCGGTGGACTGGACTCTGCTTAACTGAATCATCGTTAATTCTGGGGCAGAAGGACTGGGCTCCCAGCTCCGTTTCTCTGCCAGGACTGATCAATAACTGTCTGCTCCTCTCAGCACACCCTGTGGGCCAAGGACTTGTTGGACTTCATACTAGCAAGAAAGAGCTTTTTCTCCCTTTCTTCTTCTTTACTCCTAAGGTTGCAAAGAATCTGATTTTGTAAAATGTCCCTTTATTTTTTAAATGAAAAGTTAAATAATACATACTGTAAAAATTTCAAACAATACAAATATGCATGAGGTGAAAAAGGAGAGTCTCCCTCCTCCTTCTGTCAGCCCACATGCTTCCATTCCCATGTTTTTAATGTGTATCTTTCTAGATCTTTGTCTTATATAAATAATAGATAAATATTTGTTTGTTTAGATGTTTGGTTAGATGTACTGCCACTTATTTCATTCAACAATATTTCATGGACTTTTCAAGTCAGTGCAGAATATAAGCTACCTCTTGCTGGTGGGAATGTAAAATGGCACAGTCAGTGTGGAAAACAGTTTGGTAGTTTCTCAGAAAGTTGAACATAGAATTATCATACGACCCAGCAATTCCACTCCTAGGTGAATACCCAACAGACTTGAAACCAAGTACTCAGACGGACACTTGTGTGCCAATGTTCATTGCAGCACTATTCAAAAGGTGGAAACCACCCAAGGCTCCATCAACAGATGAGCAGATAAATAGGATGTGGTACATACATGCAATGGGATATTACTCAGCCGTAAAGAGAAATGAAGTCCTGATACATGCTACATGGATAAACCTGGAAAACATTACGCTGAGTGAAAAAAGTCAAACACAAATACTGTATGATCCTGCTTATAGGAAGTATCCAGAAGAGGCAAATGCATAGAAACAAATGTAGATTAGTGGTTACCAGGGGCTGAGGGAGGGAGGAATGGGGGAGTTATTACTTAATGGGTACTGAGTGTTTAGGGTGCAAAGTTTTGGATGTAGATACTGGTGATGGTTATTCAACCTGGTGAGTGGAATTAATGTCACTGAATTGTACACTTAAAAATGGGTAAAATGGCAAGATTTATGTTATATATATTTTACCACAATAAAATTTTTAAAAATATGAACTGCCTTTTTCTTTTTTAAGTCAAGTTTATTGAGGGTTAATTTACATACAGTAAAACTCACCCTTTTTAAAGGGAGTTTGGTGAGTTTTGACAAAGTACACAAACCCACTCCAATCAAGATAAAAAATGCTTCCTTCACCGCAGAACTTCTCTTGGGCCTCTTTGCAGCCAATCCTCTTCTCATGGCCCCCACCCTGGCAACCACTGACCTATTCTCCATCCCTGTAGGTGTGCCTTTTCCAGAATGTCATAGAAATGGACTTATACAGTATGCAGCCTTCTGTGTCTGGCTGCTTTCACTTGGCGTACTGCATTTGAGATTCATCCATGTTCCTTGTATCATTAGTTCATTTAATTTTATTGCTGAGTAGCAGTGCACTGTACAGATATATCACAGTTTGTTTGTCCATTCATCAGTTGATAGACATTTGTGTTGCTCCAATTTCTGACTATTAGAAATAGAGTGGTTATGAATATTTGTGTATGAGTGAACATATATTTATATACTTAGTGTATAGTAACCATACATTTAACTTTATAAGAAACTGCCAAACTGTTTTCCAAAGTGCTTGTACTATTTTGCATTCGTTATTTTAGCCTTGCATGAGAGTTCCAATTGCTCTGCATCTTTACCAACACTTGGTATTGTCAGTCTTTTTAATTTTAGCCATTCTAGTGAATGTGTAGTGGTATCTCATTGTGGTTTCAACTTGCATTTCCCTATGATGTTGAACATCTTTTTGTATGCTTTCTTGACATTCTTGTATCTTCTTTGGTGAAGTATCTGTTCACATCTTTTGCCCATTTTTAAAAACTGGGTTGTTTGTTTTATTATTATTGAGTTGTGAAAGTTCTTTATATATTCTGGATACAAGTATTTTATCAGATATGTGTTTTGAAAATATTTGCTCCTAATCTGTGGCTTACTTGGATCCACAATCAACACCCATGGAAGCAGTGGTCAAGAAATCAAAAGATACGTTGCGTTGGGCAAATCTGCTGGAAAAGACCTCTTTAAAGTGTTGAAAAGCAAAGGTGTCACCTTGAGGGCTAAGGTGTGCCTGACCCAAGCCATGGTGTTTTCAGTCGCCTCATATGCATGCAAAAGCTGGACAATGAATAAGGAAGACAAAAGAATTGATGCCTTTGAATTGTGGTGTTGGCGAAGGATATTGACTATACCATGAACAGCCCAAAAAACGAACAAATCTGTCTTGGAAGAAGTACAACCAGAAACTCCTTAGAAGCAAGGATGGTGAGACTTTGTCTCACATACTTTGGACATGTTATCGGAGGGATCAGTCCCTGGAGAAGGACATCATGCTTGGTAAAGAAGAGGGTCATCGAAAAAGAGAAAGACCCTCAAGGAGATGGATTGACACAGTGACTGAAACAATGGGCTGAGGCATATCAACTATTGTGAGGATGGCGCAGGACAGGGCAGTGTTTCAGTCTGTTATACATAGGGTTGCTATGAGTCCGAACTGACTCGACAGCACCTAACAACAACAACAACCATCTGTGGCTTGTCTTGTTAACATAACATTGCCTTTTGAAGAGCAGAAGTTTGAAGATTTTGGTGATGTCCAATTTAACATTTTTTTCTTTTATGGTTTGTGCTTTTAGTGTACCATATAAAAAATCTTTTCCTATCTCAGGGTCACTATGATTTTCTTCTAGAAGTTTAATAGCTTTAGGTCTTACATTTAGGTCGATAATCTACTCTGAAGCTCATTTCTATGTATGGTGTAAGGTAAGTCTTAAGGTTCATTTTGCATATGGAAGTCCACTTTTTCTAGCATCTTCTGTCGAATAGGTGACCTTATTCTTTTTAATGACCGCATAATGTTCCACTGAAAGGATATCCCATTATTTACTCAACCAATCTCATATTTATGGACAGTTAGGGTCTTCCAGTCTGAGACTGTAATGAACATCCTTGCACCTAAACCAACAGGCAGTTGTGTGAATGTTTCTGTGGAACTCCTGGGCCAAATGGTGCATGTGTTTTAAGCTTTGAGGAGTACCACCAGATTGCCTTCCAGTGTACTCTCCCAGCCATAAGGTCTGAGAAGGCAGGCTCTGACTTTGGCTTTAATGATATAAGCCTTTCTCAAATCTCAAATAATTTCCTTCCAGACAAATCTAATAGCCTGTGCTATTAGATTCTGAAAGATTCAGAGCCTTTCCAGAAGGATTTGAAGAAAGATGATCATTTCCACCTTAGTTAGGGTAACCTCATAAGAAATGGGTTCATAAAATACATAGTACCCGGGAGGACAGAAATTTACTAGTAACTGTTAATATGTATTAACCAGTTGCCATTGAATTGATTCTGACTCATGGTGACCCTGTGTGTTTCAGAGTAGAGCTGTGCTCGGTAGAACTGTACTCCATAGGGTTTTCATGGCTGTGACCTTTCAGAAGCAGTTCCAAGGCACCTCTGGGTGGGTTCAAAGCACCAACTTTTCAGTTAGTAGCCCAGTGCTTAACTGTTTGCACCACCCAATATTGGGGCTTATAAATCCTTCTGTAATGGGGCCTCCTCAAAGGGTGGGGTTTCCTGTAGTAACTTTAAGTCAGCAGTGACTTGCCCCCTAGTGGCTTGAATGTATACCTCCACCTCCCTATGTGTAGGTCTTAATTCAGGGTGGCGTCCACATTCCCTCTCACTTTCTCATGATGCTCGCCAAAGCCCTCTCTTGTACCAGGCCCCACCAAGAAGCTATGTGTGCAAAGGCACAGAGGGGTGCTGGGAAAACCCAAGTTGCTCAGTGTGACTGGAGCATAAAGTCATGCCACCTTTTGTTTTCATTCTACCAAACAAACAAAAAACACTAAACTCACTGCTGTTGAGTTGGTTCCAACTCATAGTGACCCTATAGGACAGAGTAGAGCTGCCCCATAGGGTTTCCAAGGATGTAAATCTTTATGGAAGTAGATTGCCACATCTTTCTCCCGTGGAGTGGCTGGTGGGTTTGAACTAGTGACCTTTTGGTTAGCAACCTAGTGCTTAAGCACTGTGCCACAAAGGCTCCTATTCATCCTACAGTGATGTGATTTGATCAAATTAACTAATGTTGAGGATTTGTTACATGACAAGGATTGTCCTGGGGGCATTGGGGTATACAGAACTGTGTCTCATCTTCAGGAACCTGAAATCAAAAGAACAAAAACAAAAAAACCACTGCTGTCGAGTCGATTCTGACTCATAACGACCCTATAGGACAGAGTAGAACCGCCCCACAGGGTTTCCAAGGAGGGGCTGGTGGATTCAAACTGCTGACCTTTTGGTTAGCAGCCAAAATTAAATATTAATCCAAAGTGGTTTAGAAGCAGTTCAAAAAAAATAGCAGAAAGTGTTGCAGGCAGGATATAACTGACATAATTTGGGCCAAGTGCATAGTTGGTGAGGAACCCTGCACTCTGAGAGAAGGAAGAAATCACTCCAGCTTCACAGAGGAGGAATTTGAGCTGGATGGTGAAGGGTTCGATTCTGACACCAAGTTACTCAGGAGTTACCTTTCTCCCAGGTGGACTGTACGTTCTCTAAGCCACCAAAAGTCCACTGCTAGGCTGTGGCTCTAAGAGTTAACAGGAGCAAACCTGAAAATTTTTTTATTGGGTTTAGCCAACAATCACAGCTCCTCCTGTTAAACATTGTTGTTGTCAGGTGCTATCGAGTTAGTTCCGACTCATAATGGCCCTATGTAGAACAGAATGAAACACTGCTCTGTCCTACGCCATCCTCACAATTGTTGCTATGTTTGAGTCCATTGTTGCAGCCACTGTGTCAATCCATCTCGTCGAGGCTCTTCCTCTTTCTCGTTGACTGTCTACCTTACAAAGCATGACGTCCTTCTCCAGGGACTGGTCCCTCCTGACAATGTGTCCGAAGTATGTGATGCATAGTCTCGCCATCCTTGCTTTTAAGGAGAATTCTGGCTGTACTTCTTCTAAGACAAATTTCTTCATTCTTCTGGCAGTCCATGGTATATTCAATATTCTTCACCAACACCATGATTCAAAGGCATCAATTCTTCTTCGGTCTTCCTTATTCATTGCCCAGCTTTTTCATGCATATGAGGTGATTGAAAATACCATAGTCCCCAAAGTGACACTTTGCTTTTTAACACTTTAAAGAGGTCTTTTGCAGCAGATTTGCCCAACGCAATGCATCATTTGGTTTCTTGACTGCTGCTTCCATGGGTATTGATTGTAGATCCAAGTAAAATTAAAATCCTTGACAACTTCAATATTTTCTCCGTTTATCATGATGTTGCTTATTGGTTCAATTGTGAGGATTTTTGTTTTCTTTATGTTGAAGTGCAATCCATATTGAAGGCTTTGATCTTCATCAGTAAGTGCTTCAAGTCCTCTTCACTTTCAGCAAGCAAGGTTGTGTCATCTGCATAACAGAGGTTGTTAATGAGTCTTCCTCCAATCCTGATGCCACGTTCTTCTTCACGTAGTCCAGTTTCTCAGATTATTTGCTCAGCATACAGATTGAATAGTCATGGTGAAAAGATATAACCCTGATGCATATCTTTCCTGACTTTAAACCACACGGTATCCTCTTGTTCTGTTCGAACAATTGCCTTTTGGTCTACGTACAGATTCCTCATGAACACAATTAAGTATTCTGGAATTCCCATTCTTTGCAATGTTAACCATAATTTGTTATGATCCACACCGTCGAATATGTTAAACATTGTAGGAGTAGCTGTCATGGATTGAATTTGTCCCCCCAAAATATGTGTCAACTTGGCTGAGCCATGATTCTCAGTATTGTGTTCACCATTTTGTCATCTGATGTGATTTTCCTATGTGTTGTAAATAATATCTTTATGATGTTAATGAGGTGGGATTAGCGGCAGTTATGTTAATGAGGCAGGACTCTTTTATCTATACAAGATTAGGTTGTGTCTTAAGTCAATATCGTTTGAGATATAAAAGAGAGAAGCAAGCAGAGAGACAGGGAGACCTCATACCACCAAGAAACAAGAGCCAGGAGAATAGCGAGTCCTTTGGACCCTGGGTCCCTGCCCAGAGAAACTCCACGACCAGGGAAAATTGATAACAAGGGTTTTCCTCCATATCCTACAGAGAGAGGAAGGCTCCCCCTGAGCTGGCACCTTGAATTCATACTTCTAGACTACTAGACTCTGAGAAAATAAATGTCTGTTTGTTAAAACCATCCACTTGTGGTATATTTGTTATAGCTGCACTAGATAACTAAGACAGTAGCTAAGTGAGGTGCTTCTACAATATTTAAGTTCTCCTACTAGTTTTTAATGTAGCCCAAGTATATTCTTCATGCTTTCAAATACTTTCCTTATAAACCCTGTAACTTGTTGCCATGGAGTCAATTCCGACTCTTGGCAACCCCATGTGTTTCAGAGTAGAACTGAACTCTATAGGGTTTTCAATGGTTGTAATCTTACAGAAATAGATTGTCAGGACTTTCTTCTGTGGTGCCACTTTCTTCTGTGGAACCACCAACCTTTCAGTTAGTAGCTGAGAGCAAACCATTTGTGCCTTCCAGGGATCTTTAAACCCTGTGTCAGTTATCTATTGCTGCATAACAAACCATCCTGGGACTTAGTGACTTAAAACACTAGCCATCTTATTTACTTGTGATTCTGTAATTTGGGCTGGGTTCAGCTGTGCAGTTCTTCAGCTGGTCTCACCTGGGTTACTCCTGTGACTGCAGTTATATGGAGATCTGAATGGGGCTAGATGACCCAAAATGGCCTCATTCACATGCTTACTGCTTCATTTTGAATGGCCAGAACAGCTAGGGATGGCTGCTTCCCCCTCTATGTGGCCTCTCCAATAGCTCAGGCTTCTTTATGTGGCCACCTGGAGTCCAAGAAAGGACAAAAGTAGAAGCTGCCAGACCTGGAACTAGCACAGGGTAACTTTGGTAACATTCTATTGGTCAAAGCAAGTCACAAGGCCAGCCCAGATTCCACGGAAGAGGCAATGAATTCCACCTATTGATGGGAAAACAGCATGTGCATACAGGGAGGGGAGGGATTCTTGGGGGCTATCTTTGCACCCAATCTACCATGGCTCCCTGAGTTTCATTTTTGCTGTCTCTATATACAGGTTCCACCACGTTTTTACCCAAATAACGCACACTAAGCCAACCATGCCCTCCCGCTCATCCCCTGCCCACAGGGTATTTTTATAAGCACACTGTCATGGATTGAATTGTGTCACCCAAAAATATGTGTCAACTCGATTAGGCCATGTTCCTGGGTTGTGTGGTTGTCCTCCATTTTGTGATTGTAATTTTCCTAGGTGTTGTATTCCTTACTAAGGTCACAATGTAAGGGAAGTTTCCCTGGGTTGTGGCCTACGCTACCTTTTATCTTACAAGAGATAAAAGGAAAGGGAAGCGAGCAGAGAGTTGGGGACTTCATACCACCAAGAAAGCAGCACCAGGAGCAGAGCGCATCCTTTGGACCCAGGGTTCCTGCTCAGAGAAGCTCCTAGACCAAGGGAAGATTGATGACAAGGACCTTCCTCCAGAGCTGACAGAGACAGAAAGACTTACCCTGGAGCTGACGCCCTGAATTTGGACTTCTAGCCTACTGGACTGTGAGAGAATAAACTTTGGTTTGTTAAAGCCATCCACTTGTGGTATTTCTGTTATAGCAGAACTAGATGACTAAGACACACACTATGCTATTTTTTTCTTTTTTTTTTACGGTAACATGTAAAAAAAAATAGCATAGCAGCACTTACAAAGATACCTTGCAGGGGGGAAGGCGTGCTTGGTAAACAAACATGGAAGGTGTGCATTATTTGCTTAAAAATAGAGTAATTCATTTAGAATTCATCCAGTGTTACCTCATTTAACCTTTCTGACAAATCTTTAAAGGGAACGTTATTTCCATCTTATGGATGAGAAAACTGAGGCTTAGAGAGACCAAATAACTTGTCCATGATCACACAGCAGAGCTGGGAGTCATGCCCAGGTCTGGTACTAACGCTTTATATTGTTGTTAGTTGCTGTTGAGCTGATTCTGACTCATGGCAACCCCATGTGTGCAGAGTAGAACTAGAACTGCTCCATAGGGTCTTCAAGGCTGTGACCTTTCAGAAGAGATTGCCAGACCTGTCTTCTGAGGTGCCTCTGGATGAGTTCGATCTGCCAACTTTTTGGCCAGTAGTCAACGGCTTAACCCTTTGTGCCACTCAAGGATTTTTAATGCTCGTCTTATACTACGCCTTAGCACATGACTCAACCCAACTCTACCTCCCCCTGAACGAGGCTCTGCACACCTCCTCAAGGAGGCCATCCCAGGGTCCAGTGGTTGCCAGACTGTCTCTGCATTAACTCCCAGGAGACATTGGGAGTATGTTATGTAAATTAAGCAAAATGAACAACTCTGTGGATTATTATTTTAATTATTTTAGTAACCCAAGGATCTCTGTAAGAGGCTTTATAAGCTCATAAAAGAAATTCATTTAAAGATGCAGTAATTTTTATTTGAAGAGTTTTGTCTAGTCAAAGATCAAGTCAATGATGCAACTTCTCCAAATATAGCTTGATAAATAATTGCTAACTTTCCATCCATTGCCTGTTTTCATTTATTTTGTTTTGCATGGGATTAAAAAGTTGCAGCTTCTGGAGAGAAATAAATACTTCCTTTTTTTTTTGACAGGGAAAGCTGTTTTTAAAATATAAACTCCTCTACTTTTTAGTGGATGATTAAAGAAAAAAATATATCAGAGGTCAACTTTACATTTGTCACTCACCCAAACCAAACCAAACTCACTGTTGTGGAGTCCATTCTGACTCCTAGCAACCCTATAGGGCAGAGTAGAACTGTCACTCAGTGGGTAAAAGTGTCAAGGCTGACCGCAGAGGAGTTTGTGGTCATGGAAGCTCCATTTGAATCAGGAGAGTTGAGCCTGCGATGCTGCAGGACGGTGTAGGTCGGAGCAAGTACATGTTGGAGAATCAATGAGGTAATCCATCTGCCCTTGAGGATGGCTCCTAGTTAGCATTTGAGACTTGGCTGTGTTTTCATCACCTCTTCAATAGCCACTTACCTCAGTCTCCAAAAAAGAAAATTCTGACATCTTAATTTTAATGTGGGCAGTTGATCCAGTGCTTGAGATAAATATAACCCCGTGTAGTACGGAGAAGGTTTAATGGGAAATGGTTGGCATTCTTTCTTAGTAAAGGCATGAGGAAAGGGAAGAGAGATAGAGAGGGAGAGGGAGAGGGAGAGAGAGTGGGAGAGAGAGGCTGAGAGAGAGAGGAGCGCAGACAGCGGTGAGGAAGACAAAAGCTGAGATAAGCGAGGCCCCAGAGCAGCTTCCTCTAAATTTGACACTTGCCAGACCCCAGCCAGCATGGTTGCTCTGAATCCAATGACTGTGGGAATTTACCTTCAGCTTTTCTTCCGCTTTATCGTGTCTCAGCCTACTTTCGTCAACAGCGTCCTCCCAATTTCAGCAGGTAAATGATGACCACAACTTTCCTCTCTTCCATTTGTCAGGGGGTGGGTGGGGGGAGAGGAGGAAGGAAGATTGTTTTGCAACGTGTCTTGATATTTTTCCCATTCTACCCTCGGTGGAGGGAGGCTGGAAGGGAGCTGGCCACCACAGCAGCTTCCTGTCCCCCAAGCTTTTCGCAGAAGCCCCCCTGTCCTTGTTCCTACCAGCCCCCACCCAGCTGCTCAAAGCCAGAGGCCCTTTAAAAATGGTTTCTGCCTTCCTCACTCCTTCTCGCAATTTGTTGCATGATTTCATTGTGGTCAGGAATTTGGGGAGTCCAAAAGAGACAGAGAGAAGTGAGTCCCAGATTTTTCTATAAATACACCTCTGACCTCTTCCAAACCGGGCTTAATGCAAAGGGGATGTTGTTGGGTAAACATGCCCTGCCCGAGCCTGGGCAGTGTCCACCGCCAGGACAGTCTGCAGAAGAGCCCAGTCCAGTTGATTCTCCCAGGGACCAGGGCCCCCTTGTAGCCTCAGGATTAGGTTTCTCGTTTCTCCAGCCCTGCTTTCTTTCCTGTTTGAGCTTTCTTCCGGGAGTGAGACTACCTCTCAGCCCCAGACCAGACGGCCAGAGGTCCTGAGAGAAGGGGGCTTTGCCAGGGGGACGTGGAGGGGCTTCCAGTGTGACAGCTGGGCCTGCAGCTGGCTGCGTCTGCTGGTGCAGGGCTGGGGACTTGGGGAAGGAGCTTATTCTGCCAGCTTGGTAACCTTTTCTGAGAGCACTAGCCTATCGCCCTTATCCTTCCTGACCCGGAGCAGGGGAAGTATTGGGTTACCGGTAAGACCTGTTTATACCTTTCTGAGGAAACTCAAATGTTTCCAGAGACTTGAGGGAGGCAGGCCAACCCCAGGCTTGCTACTTATTTCCTCACATACTGCCACACCTCACCCCCAATTCACCCCAGCCTCCCCTGGGTCTCCCCAGCAAAGGCAGTTTTAGTCAAGTCCTCCAAATGAATCTCATAGATACTCCAGTTGAAGCAGAAATTCATCCTCACTGCCTCTGCTAAAGAGACAAAGCCAGAAGCACCAGGCCCTCTGAGAGGGCACATCTCTGAATCCAGCCCCAGCCGCTCTCCATTCATAAAAACAACACATCGGCATGGTGTGGCTGCCAACATCTGTGGGCCCTGAGGGAGCGACTCAGAGGAGGATGTGGGCTAATTATAAAGTGTGAGGAACTGAGGGAGGACAGAGGGGAATCTGTGGAGGATATTGGGGGGAGTGGGTGGACAGGAAACGTGGGTGGTTGTGCCACCACAGTGAGCACCAAAATGCCCCCGACCCAAATTCAAACTGAGGGTGCCAAGCTTCTTCTGTAAGCAGGTGGGTTATTATTCCCCTGTTCAAGGGGGGGAAACTTGATAGTTAATTTGGTGGTTCTTAGCCTTGTTTGAGTCCTGGATCCCTCTGAGAATCTGCCGACGGCTCAGACTTAAGGAAACTCTATCTTCTAGTTGGGCTCTGATGGGTCCTCTGACTTCTGGGAGACTGTTGAGGTTAGATTGTATGCACCATGTGGGCAGGGATTGGTTGTATCTATCTTGTACATCATCACTGTTTCTCCAGGGTCTGAACAGTGCCTGGCACATAGTAGGTGCTCAATAAATATCTGGTGAATGAATGAGTGAATGAGGGAATAAGAACTTTTCTCATTTGTAGATTAGGGTTTACCATCACTTTGTATCACTTCATTTAGATAGACCCCAAATTGCTAATCGTGAATTCTGAAAGCTAGAGACCAAACAGCCTCTGGTTTTCTTTGAATGCCTTTCCCTAGAGAGAGGTATGAAGCCCTGTGCCAGGGCTTAGATGCATCTTAAGTAACAGTTTTTGCAGATTGTACCAGTCAGGGTAACAGCAGGAAAAGGAAACAACTCAGATGGCTCAGATGAAAAGATTTGAAAGGAGGGGCCATTTTCAGAGGTGTGGGTAGGGTTAAGGGAACCAACAAGGAATGTTGAGGCACCTAGAGATTTCGAATCGTGGGAAACATTTCCTACCCCCTGTGCTTGAAGAGGCAAGGGGAGGACATTGGGAAATGGATCCCGGGGAGGTGTGGAGCCTTGCAGGAGGGGCCGCTGAGTAGAAGCTTTGGCCACGAGGGACTCAAAACAGGGAGAAAATGGAGAAGAAATACTCTGCCCTCTCTCCTGCCACTTCCCATCACCAATGCTTCCCATAGGCCAAACCCAACACAAAGCCAGAGGGCAGGGAAGTCCCTTGATGCGGTCCAGGGGATCAGCCTTGGGGCTCAGAGCAGGGAGGAGAAGGGCAGAGAGCGAAGGAGGAGGGGTGGGAACATAGAAAAACCAGCTCGTACATCCACAGGCATATCTGATGAATTGCTAAATCCAATTTTCTGGTTGGACATGCGGTCTTTAGACATTTGGTTAAAAAAAAGGTCAGACCTAGGGGGAACCCCTAAGGTAACAGCTCAACAGACTGCGAAAATATCTGCTTTCTCCTATAGCATCGCTTGACTTTGTCCCCCTCATTTAGTCACATGGCTTCATGATAGCACAGTTCAGAAAATAAACTTATGCCCTGAAATAGGAACTGCTTCTCAACATAGGACAACTTCACTCCTTTGAAAATATTTTCCAACAATTTGATGCAGAGTATTTCAGAAGCTGATAATAGATTCTAATTCTTCTGAAGAAGATGACCCTAGGCACAGAGAAACAACGGCCACCAAGAAAATCTTTTCATTCCACCCACCATAACTTAGTGAGTGCCTACTGTGTGCCTGGTGCTGTGCTAAGTGCCTCAGGGGACACAGAGACAAGCAGGATGCTGCCTCTGCTCTGGGGGAACCCATAGTCCCCTACTGTTCTAACATGAGGCACTGTGTGCAGAGAGGGGCTGTGATGGAGGGAAGCATCTGGTGGCTAACTCTGACCACTGCTGGCCAGTAGGCCAGTAATTACTTTCATAGCTGAGTTGTCCCTCACTCTCCTCAGCAAAGACCGTATTCCAACAATGGAGGAACACAGCGCCACCTGTCTGGGTCAGATGTTCCTTACCTGGCAACCTCCACTGCCTGCTCCCAGAGGAGCACCAGAAAAGATCAAGAAGCATCAAGGAGGTCAAAATCAAGAATAGAAATCCCAGCACTTAAGCACATACATTTGATAGTCATAAAACCATTTCAGTTACTCTAAGCCTATTAACTCTTGCTTAGACACTGTTCTAACCATTCTAACAGGCATAGGTTGGTTTCTTGAAGGGGTAGAGTAAATTAGGTGCAGCACATTAGGTTGGGAAGAAGGGAGTTAAGATAGACACAATAACAATACAGAAGATTACAGCTGATAAAGTTGATTACAAGACACATTATAAAGACCAAGGGACTAGATTTGAGTTTCCAAAGAGAACAGTAGACTGGAATTATTTCTAGAGCCTCCATTCTGTACGTAACCCCTGAGGACATCGTTGGCTTATGGAGCATTGATTGCTTTTCATCAGTGGTGAGCATGAACAATCTGGTGAAAATTGAATTGTATTCACTTTATTTTGCTTAAGAAGGCAGGTAAGTGTCAGATACATTTTAGAATGATTTCTATTAAACATGCAATTATTAAAAATGTTAGATGTACTGTTTTAACTGTTGCTGGGTATAAACTACCGTAAGACTCATTGACTTAAAATGACAATCACTTATTATTGAAGTTCGTGTGTCTGCAGGTTAAATAAGGGTAGGTTGATCTAGCCTGGGTTTGGCCGAGCCTGGTCGGGCTCCCTCACAGGTCTGTGGAAGGACTGGGCTCCAGGCTGGCTTAGCTGGGCACTTTTGCTGTGGCATCTCTGCTCCGTGCATCTTTCCTTTGCCTCTTGGGCCCAGCAGGGTAGCCTGGGCATGTTCTCTTGGTGATGGCTGAAGCAGGAGAGATGCTAGCAGCATGTCACATCTGCTAACATCCCATTGGTCCTAGCATGTCACATGGCCCTCTCAGAATCAAGGGATGACTCCGCCTCTTGATGGGAGGAGATGCAAAGTCACATGACAATGCTGTGGCTATAGGGGAGGGTGAAGAATTGAGGCCACTGATGCAGTCCATCAATCTACCGCATTCAGTAAGCTTTCAAATTCCTGGGAAAAATTCACTTCTTTGGATTTTCTTACTCTCCGCTGTTGAGGGCTAAGATGTGTTGTTGCTGAGGCTGATGCTTTCAGGACTACAAATGGCAGGTTATTTTTCCTCAAGAACTCTCAACAAGGAGAGTCCATTTTCCTGGTGGTGTAGTGCTCCTCCTGATAGTGCTCCTGTGCTCAAGGAGCCCTGGTGGCACGGTGGTTAAAGCACTCGGCTGCCAACCGAAAAGTGGGTGGTTCGAACCCACCAGCTGCTCTGTGGGAGAAAGAAGTGGCAGTCTGCTTCTGTAAAGATTCACAGCCTTGGAAACCCTATGGGGCAGTTCTACTCTGTCCTTACAGGGTCACTATGAGTCGGAATTGACTCGACGACAGTGGTTTGTTTTTTTGGTTCTTTAGTGCCCTTCCTGGTAGTGCTCATGTGCTCAGGTTCTTGACCCAAACACCTCCCATTTCAACCTCCTCCTGCCCCTTCTTTTTTGTCTTCTTTGGGTGCAGGAAATCTTCCCCTATTACCCATACCCCTACAGTAAGCAGGAAGGTTACTGTAGAAAAGAAGTGATTGGGGGCGTGTAAGGGAGGAGGAAGAACCAGACAGGAAGTTGTAGTGAAGACAAGGTAATGTCCGTGTTTCAATATCCATTCACAGATGTAGCTCAGTGGTTGTTCAATTTCCAGAATGTGGAGGCATAGACAATAATGTTTACGGAGGGGCAGGCCTTCCACATACTTCAATTTATGTAATTCTCACAGTACCCCTGGGATGGGTGTGATATAACACACTTTTCAAATGAGGAAATGGTGGCTCAGACAGGTAAAGTGACTTGCAATGTCACACAGCTGGGAAGTGGGAGGGCTGGAGACTCTGACTATAGCGCAGGGCTTTTACCATTGTAGACCAAATCTGCTTATCAGTACCGTTGCTGTTGAGAAGACTCTGACTTATGGTGACCCCATGTGTGTCAAGAGTAGAACTGTGCCCCATAGGGTTTTCAATGGCTGATTTTTTGGAAGTAGATCACCAGGCCTTTCTTTTGAGACACCTCTGGGTGGACTCGAACCTCCAACCTTTCAATTAGCAGCCAAGAACATTAACTGTTCGCACCACTATGGATAAATAGTGATATTGGCTTTTAAGGTTCTGCAGGCTACATTTCTCCCCTCTGGAAACCCCTTCCTCAATTATTTCTTCCACATTGCCTCCTACCTATGTCTTCTCAGGATATCAATGCCAGAAGCTTGTAGCAAAGGATTGAGGATTGCTTCATACTAAAGTGTGACTGACTTGCCAGGGTATGAGTTTATGTCTCCTTTGAAGGTATTCGCATTTTAATGGAGGTTAAAGACCTAAGTTAAAGCATACTCTAGTAAGATAAGCATCAGCCTGGGTGTTTTTGGGGGTGGGTCCTTATTGGAGCCAGGGGAACCCACTTCACAGACATTCTCTTCAGGTCTTGTGAGTCAACCTACTCTAAGCCCAAATAGACACCTGTGGCTTCCTTCTTCCAATCCAGGATTTCCCAAGGCAGGCAGGAACTTTGGGTCCAGGTTAGAGAAAATGGTTTTCTTTCAGATCCCAGATGGTGAGAAGACCCAATCTAGTTCTACAGAGTGACATCATGCGTAAAGATGCAGATTCTGTCTGGGTGCCAGAATCTTCTCCTGTTAGCTGCTGGGATTCTATGGCCTGTAGGGTCTGATGTCCAGCCCTCTGCTTCCCTGACTGGAAGCCAGCCAGCCAACCATCCATGTGTTTGGCAGTAGATTATGGGCCATTTGTCTCTGATGCTGATCAGCTATTGTTTAACATTCTGTAATGCACTTCCTAGCCATCTCCTCCCATTTAGCTCCCCATATTTCCTCAGGATAATAAAATCAGAGAGGGTTTTCAAATCAGAAGGCTCTCTAGGGGTTCCAACCTTCCCACCTCACGCCATTCTGAGCCTCTGAATTAAGCTCTGGGCTCATCTTCAGCTCAGACACACAGAGAGGGGTGGGTGTGAGAGATGGGAGGGTCTAGGATACCCGGGCCAAGCCTGCTTTCTTCAGATCCACAACCACCATCACCTCCACTGTAACAAAGCAACACAGTTCCTGAATGAACAGGAAGCTCCTCTGACTTCAGTGAGACACCAAAGAAACTGGTGTCCCATTTCTTTAAATGCAGTTCACAATCATAATTACTACTTATGATTGCTCTTTTGGAGCCCTGTTGGTGCATTGGTTAAGAGTCTGGCTGCTAACCAAAAGGTTGGCAGTTCGAATCCACCAGTTGCTCCTTGGAAACCCTATGGGGCTGTTCTACTCTGTCCTATAGGGTCGCTATGAGTTGGAATCAACTCGACGGCAACATGTTTGGTTTTTTGTTTTTTATTGCTCTTATAAGTAGTCCCTGGTTGGTGCAAATGGTTAAGCCCTTCACTACTAGCCGAAAGGTTGATGGATCGAACCCACCCAGAGGCACCTTGGAAGAAAGCCTAGCAATCTGCTTCCAAAAGGTCACAGCCTTGAAAACCCTATGGAGGAGTTCTAATCTGCACACCTGGGGTCATCATGGGTTGGGATCGACTTGATGGCAGCTAACAACAGCAATGACATTGCTCTAATGACTGGAACCAGTTATCCTCAAACCTCTCATTAGTGCAAAGCACTTTCACAGCTATGGTTGTATTTGTTCTTCACAGCAACCCCTACTGATAAAGCAGTGTGGCAGAGTCCTGGGTTCGAATCCTAACCCTGTTGGTTATGAGCTGTGTGTTGGTGGGAAGATTGCCTCCCTCTGGTGAGCCCCAAGTTCCTCATCTGTAAAATGGGTATCATGGTCTCTGTCTTACAGGATTGCTATGAGAATTTGATTTATTCATCCAACACATATTTAATGAGTGCCGAGTATGTACCTGGAACTAGGATGCAGTAGCAAACAGACAGACAAAAATATCCTATCCACAGTAGACTTTCCATTGTAATGGGGGTGATGTGGGAATATGCAAAGTATGTCAGAGTGTGGTAGTGCTAAGGAGAAAAATAAAGAAGGGTCAGGGGTCTGGGTGTGCCAGGCAGAGCCAGCTTCATGGGCATGTGACCGGTGCATCACATGGGGCCTTGCACTGAGAAAACTCATTATCTTCGGTTTAATGCTCCTCTGTCACCATCTTGAAATTCTTAATAATTTTATCTTTGAGCTCTCGTTGTGTGAGTGAAGTCCCGTGGGACAATGGAACACGTGTATGAGCAGAGGAGACATCCAGGTGAGAGCACGTGCACACAGTTGTGGTGTCTGGGGGCACAGTGGGCAGCCCAGGCACATAGCAGCTGTCCCTGGGTGCACATGCTTAGTTTGAAAACTAAGGGTTCCTGGGTGCTGCAAACAGTTTGCACTTGACTGCTAACATAAAGGTTGGCAGTTCAAACCCACCCAGAGGTACCATGAAAGAAAAGGCCTGGCAGTCTGCTTCCATTAAGAAACCCTATGGAGCAGCTCTGCTCGGTAACACATGGGGTCGCCATGAGTCAGAATGGATTTGACAGCAACTAACAACAACAGGTTTGAAAACTACTATAACATTGCAAAGCAAAGATCCACAGGTCTAGAAATAGAAATTTAATTTAAAGATTATTGTATTCGAGAGAAAGGAACACTATTTTCACATAAAGCTTTGGATGAAGTAATTTTATTAACGAGAGAGACAATTTTAAAATTGTTTTCTCCTTGTAATTGAAGGTACAGAGAGAAAATGCATGAACAGGCTTTTGGAATTATACAAAAATTAGGAAGCTACTCTTGATTTCTTGTGTGACCTCTATGATGTTTGGATCTAGCTCCAGGTGGTTAGGGTCAGAAGAAGTGCATTTGCAGTTACTGTCAGGAAAGACAGAGTTGATGTCAGAAGACACAGCTCCTAGTAAGTTAATGTGGTTAGTCATGTATCACTATTACCCTGTTACGTTTTATAAATAATAAAATATTTTTAAAGGAAAAACCTTTATATCTGAGCATTTTTAATGGCACCTTTTCCCTCCATTTCCCTGCATTTTCATTTTGCACTGAGCCCTGCAAGTTATCTAGCTGGTGCTGGTGTCGGGGAAGGAGGGGGCTGTTGCAATTTTATACAGTGGTCCGGAAAGGCCTCATTGAGAAGATGGCCTTTGGAAAAAAGACCTGAAAGAGGTAAGAGAGTGAGCCATGTGGATATCTGGGGTAGAGAATTCTAGGAAGGGAACAGCAAGTGTAAAGGCCGTGAGGCAGGAGTGAGCTTACTGGAGTTCAAGGAGGCCAGTGTGACTGGAGCAGAGTGAATGAAGGGGAGGGTACTAGGAGATAAGATCAGAGGGTTTGTGCAGGACAGATCATGAAGAACCTTGTAGACAATTATTTGAAATTTGAATTTTATTAGAAAAAGGAAGACAAGTCATTGAGAGGCTTGGGCAGAGGATGACATGGCCTGATGTGTTAGGCTGGTTCTCTAGAGAAGCAAAACCAGTAAAGCATATACATATTTATAGAGAGAGATTTATATCAAGGAAATGGCTCACACAGTTGTAGAGGCTGGATCGTCCCAGGTCCATGGATCAGGATAGACGCTTCTCCTAAAACACTTTGCCACAGGGGCTGGTGAACCCAAGATTGGCAGGTCGGAGAGCAGGGCTCTTGCTCATAGGCTGTGAAGATAGACAAATCCCAAGATCGGCAGGCAAGACCGCAGGTAAGCTGCTAGCTCAAGTCCCAAGAACCGGAGGTCAGGTGAACAGGAGCCAGCTGCAGGATCTAGCGCAGGCAAAAGCCAGAATATCTGCTTATATTTGGATGCAGGCCACATGATCAAGGAAACTCCCTTTCAATGGACTGACTACTCACAGCAGATCCCATCATGGGAGTGATTACATATCAAATCTCAACAAGGAAGTGATCACAACATTATATGACTGCCAAAACACTAAGAATCATGGCCCAGCCAAGTTGATACACAATCTTAACTATCACACCTGGCTTATTTTTTAAATGGTTCTCTCTGGCTGCTGTGTGGAGAATTAAGTCTAGGTGGCAGGGTGGAGGCAGGCAGACCAGGTCGGAGGCTACTGCAGTGATTGGGAGAGAGGAAGAGGGCTCAGACCCAGGTGGGAGAGATGAAGATTTTGAGAACTGGTTGACTTCTAACATCTCTGACATCAGGATATATCATAGAATCTATGGCATCTTCAAACATAATTGTCAGTTTTTTTTTCTTTTGATATGTCTGAAATATCTAGAGAGTCTTCAAATCAATGAAATGCAGTATTTTGAAGGTGGAGCTGACAGGATTTGCTGGTGACCACAATGGGAGAGGTGAGAGTAGCAGAGGAATCAAGGATAACTCTGAGGGTTTGGGCCTGAGCAACCAGGAGGACAGAGACACCACTTACTGAGATGGAGACAGCTGCAGAATGGAGCAGCTTTGTTTTTTTGATGGGGGAGGATAGCAGGAGTGAAGATTGACCATGTTAAGTTTGAAGTGTCTACTGGGCATCTAGGAGGGTTAGATGAGAGTATCTCTAAAATGCCTGGTTTTATAAACCACAGGTCGAAACCCATTAAGGGATTGTGAAATCAATTAAACAACAAAAACAGCAGCAAAAAATGAAACAGAATAGAATGGAATCAATAGAATAGAAATATCACAGCACATTGCACATAGTAACAGTAAATATTATTTTGTGAAGCTGGTTCTGGCTTTCCAAGGGTGTGTGTTTGTGTGTGTGCCAGGCTGAGGCATGAAATCCATTTTTTTTACTGTTGGTTGCGGTAAAAAAAGTTTGAAAACCACTGACATAGGAGGTATCCACTGCATCTGAGCTCCCAGCCCTTTCCTTATTGACAGCTCAGCCATAGAAGGGATACTGTGGGTGGGAGTCAGGCTTCTGAGCAAGTGATAAAGTCATTCCCAACCTTTTTGGAATCATTAATCTTTTTCATCTTACAACTGTCCCTTAAGAATTAAAAAAAAATTTTTTTTGTCATTTTCCGTATGATCGGTAAGTCATGAATAAGTGATTAGAAGTCAAAATAGATTAATATATTCTTAAAGATTTTATAGAAATTAATTTTAAAACAAGATTAGTACTCATATATAATATCAAATGCCAGCTTTCCTTACTTAATAAGTTGACATACTGTTTAATTATGTAGTAAAATTGTTAAATTGCCAACCCATACATTTTAAAAGAACATTTAAATTACGCTTGGTTTTTGGAAAGAGCAGATAGACAACAAAATATGGATTGAAATATAACTGTTCTGACATTAAAAATACATACACAAAAACTACTTCAATGGTCTATGATTGGAATACTTCCATTTTTCCTTTTAAAAATCCCAATAGGTTTAGCTTTACAATTTTTGTATTTCATTCCTAAATGGCAAAACTCAGAGAGGAGACATCAGACTACACAAGTAAATAATACGTTCTGCTTGTGGAAAACCTTCATTCCCAAGAAACCAAGAGCCAAATGAGTATACCTGTCTTTCTATTTCCTCTTCCTTTTTTACACCTTGCAGAATTAGCCTGTTCTGTGTTTTCTCTCTGTAACGTGGATTTGTGAATCACTACAAGGCAGTAGCTTAAGGACCAGGTGATGAGCGGCCTGGGGCAGCTGGAGAATTACTGTCGGTTTTAGGCTTATGAATTTCAACATCCAACAACCAAACCAAATCCATTGCCATGAAAACATGGCGACCCCATGTGTGTCAGAGTAAAACTGCTCTATAGGGTTTTCTTGGATGTAATCTTTACGGATACAGATCACCAGGTCTTTCTTCCACGGTGGGTGGATTTGAACCGCCAACCTTTAGGTTAGCAGCGGATCCCACCATCCAGGGACCATAGGGATCCTTGTATTTACTGTTTCTGATTAGCATGTTTTACTTAAATAATACAAGTCTTCAACGTTTTGTTTGCCAGTCTCGCCCTCCCTCCCACCCTCTTTTATTTTTGTGAACTCCACCGTGCAGTTTTTTTTTACATGTTGCTGTAAAAGAGAAATTGGCAAAGCGCTTTAGAAAATACCCGAAGTGCGGGAGGGTACTGTTGGCAAACATAGAAGGCAATGGTTAAAGTGCTCGGCTGGTTGCTAACTGAAAGTTTGGCAATTAGAACCCATAAGCCACTCTGCAGGAGAAAGATGTGGCAGCCTGCTCCCGTGAAGATACACAGCTTTGGAAACCCCATGGGAAGTTCTACAATGTCCTCTAGGGTCACTATGAAGCAGAATCAACTCGACAGCAATGGGTTTGGTGGTTTTTGTTTTTTGTTTTTTAAATTACATGTGACTTTTTGACCCCTAGGGCCAGGGGGCTCTGCTGGTCTGGCCTCTGTCTTCCCCTTCTTTAGTGGCCTCTGGGGCGTCTTTCCAGAATCCCTAAGCTCTGCGAAGCTCAGTTTGAAAATCAATGTTCTAGATCAGTGGTGCTCATACCATGGCACTGGTTTTCAACGCTGACTGGACAAGAATCAGTTGGGGTACTTTAAAAAAGCCCAGGGTCCAAGTATATCAGAATCTCTACGGGATGGGATCAGACATCCACACTTGTTAAAGCTCTCCGGTAATTCTAACATCTAGCCAGGGCTGACTGCTGAACTGGAGGCTCTGTTGATAGCGAGCATCACAATTCACCTGGAAGGCTTGTTAAAACACAGATCGCTGGGCCCACCCCCACCTCTGCCCAGACTCAGCACGTCTGCGGTTGTTGTTGTTGTTGTTAGGTGCCATTGAGTTGGTTCCAACTCATAGCGACCCTATGTACAACAGAACGAAACACTGCCTGGTCCTGCGCCATCCACATAATCATGTTATGCTTGAGTCCATTGTTGCAGCCACTGTGTCAATCCATCTTGTTGAGGGTCTTCCTCTTTTGCGATGACCCTCTACCACATGTCTGTCAGTTTGTCATACTGTGGTGGCTTTAGGGTGGCTGTGATGCTGGAAGCTTTGCCACCAGTATTTCAAATACCAGCAGGGTCACCCTTGGTGGACAGGTTTCAGCGGACCTTCCAGCCTAAGACAGAATTGAAAGAAGGACCTGGCAGTCTACTTCTGAAAAAAATTGGCCGGTGAAAACCTTATGACTAGCAGTGGATGTCTAGGGTGGGACCTGAGAATCTGCATTTCTAACAAGAGCTCAGGTGCTGCGAGTGCTGCTGGTCTGGGGGCCACACTTTGAGAACCACTGCTCTAGCTCGTCACTGAGTTACAGTATTAGTTTACTATGGCCACTGTAAAAAATGACCACAAACTTGGTGGCTTAAAACAACACACATTTATTCTCTTACAGCTCTGGAGGGCAGAAGTCCAAAATCAGCTGGAGGCTCTAGAAAAGAGTATGTTCCCTTGCCTTTTTCAGCTTTTAGAGCAGCATTCCCTGTATCCTTTAGCTCACGGTCCCTCCCTCCATCTGCCAAGCCAGCAGCACAGCATCTTGTTTCAATGGTCACATTGTCATCTTGTGTGTCAGATCTTCCCCTGCAGCCCTCCAATAAGAACACTTGTGATTGCCTTTAGGACCTACGCAGATAATCCAGGATAATCTCCCCATCTCAAGATCCTTAACTGAATCTCACCTGTAACGTCCTTTTGCCATATAAAGTAACATTTACAGGGCCCAGGGACTGGGCCCTGCATATCATTGGTGGCCATTACTCAGCCAACCACATTTCCTTTTCCACTGGATGAACTGTCCCAGGGGCGCATTGTTTAATTGACATCAGAATAAAAGGCATGGGCATATATACTGTCTTCGTCTGGGTTCCTTCTCAGAAGGACAAGGGTTTGAGTTAATTTGGAAGTGAATTTGGAAGGTGGCCCCAGGAAGCACTGATACGGTGGTGGGGAAGTGAGACTGGGGAAGGAAGGAAGTCAGTATGGGGTGGGGCGAGGAGGGTGGGTGGAGTGGGTGGGGAGTGGTGCTGTGTTAATGAGCAGATTACCCCTGTGAGCAACTGGGGCTCTGTTCTACTGGGACCTCAGGGAGACAGGCAACTGGGGTATTTATCTACCAACTCCTTATACCCCGTTGTTGTCAGCTGCCCGTGGAGTTGGCCCCTGACTCAGGGCGACCTGAATGAAACAATGATCTGAATGAAACACTGCCCGGTCCTGAGCCATCCACATGATCAGTTGGGGATCGGACTGTTGTGATCCATAGGGTTTTCACTGGCTGATTTTTGGAAGTATATCTCCAGGCCTTTCTTTCTAGCCCACTTTAGCCAGAAGGTCCATTGAAACCTAGTTAGCATCATAGCCACACACAAGCCTTCACTGACAGATGAGTGGCGGCTGCCCATGAGGTGCATTGGCCGGAAATCGCACCTGGGCCTCCTGTACGGAAGGGGAAAATTCTACCACTGAACCACCCCTGCTCCCTCCTTTATGCCTAAATTACCCCATATTCCCGCTTGCTCCAAGCAAGTCCCCATGGCCACAGAAGCCCTCTGGCACAGTGGCAGGTGCTTGTGGCAGGAAGTGGGAAGCATGCACAGGACTGATGAGCGCTGTGGGCAGGGAAATGACAGCATCTGCTACAGACACTTTTAGACACTGGCTGTGATCCTGCTGGCCCTGACACATTTCCTGCCTCACTCACTCCTTCTGAGCAGCAGAAGTTACAGCTCAGCATCCCTTCCCAGCTGTGATGCAGAGGTTGGGGTCTGGTTACCAAAGCCACCTTTCATTGAGCACTTTTTATTTGCTATACTGTTTACATATCTTATTTCTGATCTTCACAACAACATCACTGGATAGCCATTAGTACCCCCATTCTACCAAAGAAGAAACTAAGGTTCAGAGAGTGAAGTCATTTGCCTGAGGTCACACAGTGCCAGAGTCAAAATTCCAAGTCAGGGCTTTCTGACCCCCACATCCTTGCAGGTGGAATATCGTAAGGGTTAGAACACTACCTGGGTTCAAACTCTGTGTTGCCCTCAGCTTTGTGGCCTTGGGCAAATTACTTACCCCCCTTGTGCCTCAGTGTTCTCATCTGTAAAATGGGGCCAGAAGGAGAACTTCCCTCACAGGGCAATTGTGAAGATTAAACGGCTAATTATAAACATAAAACAGTGCCTGTCACACAACGTGGGATATATAAACATTTTCTGTTACTATTTCCAGAACTTCTCAGTGTCTCTATACCAGTGGAGAGGTGACAGTTTTCCCAGTCATTGTGTCAAAAGGCAAAAATCCTAAGTAAAACCCAAACACAATTTCTTAGCTTAAAAGGTGTGATAGAAATCGGAGGCTTAGCTTTTATCCACTTTGCATTTGTAAACCAGTCCCTAAGGAAAGAACACGCTTATCAGGGAGAGAGGCTTTTCTCCTGGTGACCGGCTTTCCCAGATGGCTTTAAAAATACACCTGGCCCTATTCCATCTCCCAGCCCTGGAGCATTTAGCTCCATTCAAGCCAGCACTTAAGTCTCCATGGCAACCAACATAAACAGGAGCCTGAGGCACGTTTGGGAGCTGGCGACAGCTGAAGGAGAGGCCTCGTGGCTGGTTCAGGCTTTGCACCACAAATTAAATGGGGGCTGAAACAAATAAACGAAAAAAGAAAACACTGACTCTAGTCGAACAGGCTCCTCCGCTTCTGGGTTCCCACTCCTTCCGGCTCATCCTGCGCTGCTCACCTGGCCTCGTTGGTACCTTCTGAGAAGTTCGGAGAAAGCCCCAGGAGCTTTCCTGCTGCTGGTGGCTCTCTCCTGGGACACACGATCCAGGAGAGACCTTCCAGAGGCCCCTGGAGCTTCCTGGGGAGCCTATGAGGACAGGGGCACAGGGTGATGATGGCGAGCCTGCTGTCAGAGACCTACTGTCGGACTGTGGCTCTTCTTACTCTCCTGTGACCCAGGGTCCGTTGAGGCATTTGAACTTGTTCCCTATGTGAGGGTCCTGCAGTGGGTCATTATCATGGGGGTTGAAGCCACGCAGCTCCTTTGTGCCCAAATAGGGCCGGCTTAGTTCCCGAGACCATCCTTCCTTGGATAGGTCTCATGGTGGGGGGGGGGTCCCTGAAAGACTTCTAGACCATTCTGTATGGTCATTCAGAACCCACATTCTTAATTGATGAGAATTCTCAACCGTGTTCAGGATTCAAGAAAGCTCCAAACGAAATCAATGACCCTTTTTCTTCCTGTCCACCTCTCGGAGAACTGCACTCGGCAAGGTCATGGTACGGAAATTTAACGGTGGAAAAGTTGAGTGTCTGCTGAGGCATGTCCAGCACTCTCTGCATCTGCTCACAGGGAGAGGCGTGGAGGGCCAGATAACAGCACAACTCAGACCCTGAAAATGTCTCCCCCCAAATATCTGGATAATTGAGGTAAATGGTTTCTTTTTGCTTTTTACTTCAATTATCTGGGTCAACCTCTCCAGCTCTCACTTCTCTGTGCTGGGCAGTCCTGAAACTAGGAATGCATCTGCCCAACAGACTTAGGAGCTGGCCGCCATGATGGTTGCTGCTAAGTCTCCTCTCTTCATGTCCAACTGGAAGGTGGTGTGGGGACATTTAGTCAGTGGGTTTGACAGTTTGCCTGTTTACTCAGGTTCTTAGAGAGGCATTGCAGCACAGCACTCAAGCACTCAAGTAAAATTCGGGAAACCTGGGTTCTCTCTCTGGCCCCACCACTAATTCCTGGAACAGATGTGTAGTGTTAGACAAGCCATTTGCTCTCTACGGACCTGAATTTTCTCTGTTTGTAAATGAAAGGATGGGCCAGATTTTAAAGATCCTTTCAGCCCTAGAGTATCTGTGATTATTTGTGACTGACAAGCTGCTTGTTGTTAATTTACAGACCTAGCACCCACACAAATAAGGGGTCTTGGTGTATGTTTCTCTTCTGAGCCCTGTCACCTGAGAAGCAAAATGGTATGCACAGTAAAGGGTTAGGGTTCGTAGTCAGACAACTCTGGACTTGAATGGCAGCTCCGTGACCCATTTGCTGAGTGACCTTGGCCAAGAAGTGGGGTCTTGCTTTAATTTCTCAACACCTCAGTTTCCACATCTGTAAAATGGGGATCGTAATATACCTACTTCATTAGATGGTGGTGAGGATTAAATGAGCTAATATGTACAGCGTTTTGCACTGTGCCTGACATGTAGTTAGCTCTGTTATTGGTTGTAAACATTATTCCAAATGGTAGAGAGAGAACTGGAATCCAGGACACTTGCCTCCTCCAAGGATGTTCATTTTCACTATAATCCACCTGCTCTTATTTGATGGCTGGGAATGTTTACTCATGGAACTGAAGATTTCAGTTTCACAATTCAGAGTCTCCGTCTAGATCCTGAGGGTTAGTGGGGGTCACCCCAGTGCCCAGGATTTGGAATCAGAAGCCTAGACTCAGAATCTCTGCTCCAAAGACCTTGCATCTCAGAGCCTCAGTTTTCCTCCTCTGGAAAAGGGGGGCATAACAGAACCCAATCCATAGGGTCATTGTGAGGATTGAATGAAAAAGCATGGAAGGGCCTAGCCCTGCTCTGGGTAAAGAGTACATACTCAGGAATTGTATCCTGAGGGGCAGCATTGGCCTTTCAAGACCTGGGAAGCAGGGCCTGCACCTGAGGACAATACCATAACCATACTGAAGTCATCAGCAGAAAGAAGGGCTGCTGATGGGCCAAGTTCTCCCTGTGGTTGTGAAGGAGAAAGTGTCTCACCTCCGCAGACAGGTGATCTTATTCGGAAACCCCCAAGGCACCACAGTCCTGAGAGTGTCTGCTCTTTTGAAATTGTGCAATCCTGTCCCAGCGGAGGGAATGTGGGACTGAGCTGGTGGGACAAGCTGCTTCCCATATCCGATTCATCCGTGTTAGGAGAATGGGCCCTCTGTCCATGCGGCATCTGCCTCGTATGGGATGCCAGTCTCATTCATCTTCGAGATGGACAGCCAGCTGCCAAGTCACCAGGACTGCCCAGTATGAGTCCACCAGGCAATCAGAGGGAGATTATTAAATACGAGATTTTCAAATGGAATTCCAGGAAATGGTGGCTGATTTGGCAAAGATATTCGATTTTCTGGCCGTACAGCCTTCTGTTTCTGCTTTGCATTTTGCTCAATTTTTTTTTTCTAATTGGGGCAATAAAATTCATCTGAATTGATTCAGATCCTTGTTATTATTAGCATGTTTAAATCTGTCCCTCTGCCTCTAAATTTGTTATGACTATTGCTTGAGAAGTCCCTGGGTGGTGCAAACAGTTAATGAGCTCAGCTGCTAACTGAAAGGTTAGAGTCTACCCAGAGGTACCTCAGAAGAAATGCCTGGTGATCTACTTCCAAAACATCAGTCACTGAAAATCCTATGGAGCACAGTTCTACTCTGACACTCATGGGGTCGCCATGAGTCGGAATCGACTTGATGACAACTTGTTGTTGGTTATTACTTGAGTGTTACGGATTGAATTGTGTCCCTCAAAATATGTGTATCAGTTTGGCTAGGCCATGATTCCCAGTATTGTGTGATTATCCACCGTTTTGTCATCTGATATGATTTTCCTGTGAGTTGTAAATCCTATCTTTATGAGGTTGATGAAATGGAATTAGCAGCAGTTATGTTAATGAGGCAGTACTCACTCTACAAGACTAGATTGTGTCTTGAGTCAATCTCTTTTAATATATAAAATAGAGAAGCAAACAGAGAGACATGGGGGACCTCACAACACCAAGAAACAAGAGCCAGGAGAATAGTATGTCCTTTGGATCCAGCGTCCCTGCGCTGAGAAACTCCTCAACTGAGATAAGATTGATGACAAGGACCTGCCCCCAGAGCCGACAAGAGAAAGCCTTTCCCTGGAGCTGGCACACTGAATTCGGACTTCTAGCCTACTAGACTGAGAGAATAAATTTCTCTTTGTTAAAGCCATCCGCTTGTGGTATTTCTATTATAGCAGCACTAGGTAACTAAGACATTGAGATATACAGTATTTGAGATACTTCCTATTAATCAAAGGACCAATGTTTATTGCACCTCTCACTATGTACTTGACTACTCTATTGAACACGGAGATTCATAAGACAGCCTAACTCAAGGAACTCATAATCTATTTGTGGTGTTAAAATAACACAGATGAAATATTAATGAGGAGTGAAGGGATCACCATGGCAGTGTCTCAGAGCGTACAATAGTTGGAGTTTCTCTGAGATGAGAAAAATTAAGACAAGGAGATGACAAACCTGGGTTAAGTCATAACTCACTGTTTACCTAGGCGCTTCTTTGAGCCTCAGTTTACTCACTGTCAAATGGAAAAAATACTAAGAACCCTTATGGCTGTTGAATCCCAGTGCTTAGCATATAATAATTGCTCCATATATATTGCTGAATGTTGTGATAGCTAATCTCTGTGGGTTACACGTTGTTGTGATTGTTGGTTGCTGTTGAGTTGAGACCAACTCCGTAGAACTGCTCCAAAGAAATTTCTTGGCTATAATCTTCATGGAAGCAGATCACCAGGCCTTTTCTTCCACGGTACTGCTAGGTAGGTTCGAAATGTCAGCCTTTAGGTTAGCGATCGAGTGCAAACCATTTGTACCACCTAAGGACTTTGCAAGCTACATAAAGGTAGTTTAAAGAATGTTTTGTTTTCTGCTTTAGGCCACGGGTAAATTGTCTTCCAGACAACAAACACAAACAAGCTTCTATCTTATACTAGAATAAATTCCAAATGAAATAAGATTTAAATATAAAATACAAAACTGTAAAAGTATTAGAAGAAACTGTGGGAGAGTTTTTTTTGTTTTTGTTTTTTAATTTAATGTGGGAAAAACCCCAGAAGCCATAAGAGAAAGGGCTTATACAACAAATTCTACCACATAAAAATAAAACATCTGTGCAGGGCAAAAACAAATCAAAAGGCCAAAACAAACTGGGAAAAATATTTACAACTCACATAATAAAGTGCTAATTTCTTTATCAACAAGAAAATATTATAAGAAAAAAGACCAACAACCCAATGGAAAATGGAAAAAAATACAAATGATTCTAAAACATGTGAAAATATCTCCAGCTTCATTCACTGTAAGAGAAATGCAAATTAAAACCACACTGAAAGACCATTGTCCCCCTATCAAATGGGCAAAATCCAAAAACTCTGTCATCACTCTGTGCTGACGAAGGCATGTGGAAAAAGCACTCTCATCCACTCCTGGTGGGAGGGAATGTGGATTGGTGGAGCTTTGTGGAGATGAGTTAGGCTGCATTTGTCAAAATTACAATAGCACACCCTCTTTGACTAGACAGTTCTACGTCTAGGAATTTATCCAAGGAATGCACAGACATATACAAAGATGTAAGCAGAGGGTTATTTTGCTGCATCAACAAAGGTGTATGAACCACCTAAATGTCCATCAATAGGGCCAGATTGAACAAATTATGGTTCACTCAAAGGAATATTAGACAGCCATAGAAAGAAATGTGAATGCATTTTATAGTTATACAGACTGATCTCTTAGAAATGCTGTAAAGTGAAGAAACCAAGAGAAAGCATGCAACCCTTTGAATGGAAGGGGGAAATAGTAGGTCTATGTTATTTGCTTATATATGCATACAATGTTCTTTGGAAGTATACACAGCAATTGGATGACTGGGGTTACCCTATGGGAGAGAGTTTTCATGTATACTCACTTATACTTTTTGAATTTTGAATCATGTGAATATATTACCTATTCTAAAAACTTAAATGGAGCACCATAAATAGCAGAGCCTCTCATCTTGAGTGCAGGCAGGGATTTTTCTGTCTTTAAAAATTTGTTAGAACCAAAGCAGCAATGAGAATTGAGATATCAGAGAATTTCCAGAATGGCCCAATAACTAGTTGCCGTTGACTCCAACTTATGGAGACCCCATGTGTGTCAGAGTAGAACTGTATTCCACAGGATTTTCAATGGCTGATTTTTCAGAAGTAGATTGCCAGGCCTTTCTTCCAAGGCACCTCTGAGTGAACTCAAACCTCCAACCTTGCAGTTAGCAGCTGAGCACGTTAACCATTTGCACTACCCAGGGGTTCCCTCCAAGATGGTAGAATCACACAATTATAGTGTTGTGAAAAGCCATCTTGCTCAGCTGAGAAGCTCTATTGCTCCACTGAGTTCGAAAGGGTCAGAGGACTTTCCCCAGATCTGGAATCCAGGGGTTTGAGTGATTCAGCAAGACCAACAGAGAGAGACGCCCATCTGTGCCGGTGGGCAGCAAGGGGGCTCGCAGGTAGCTTTCCTCCCTGCTGTGGACCCTTCAACAACAAACACTGGAGGTGGTGGGGGCAGAGATGGGAGGTTCGGGGGAAAGAGTTAAGTGGGCCATGTGGTTTTGAATGACAAGTGCCCGTAGAGCTAAAATTTCACCATGGAAAAAGGAAGACTTGGAAACTTTGCTGCTGGAAACACAGGGTCTTTCCATTCAACACAGTTGTCAGCGGGTGTTGGAAATAGCCCACCCGGTGGGCCCAATGCAGCTGCAGGGTTTTGCCTCTGACCTACGGCCAGATCTCCCGAATACTTCTACAAACTTGGCCTCCCTGTCAAGCCCTAGTGAAAGATTTAATAACGCTCCCTGATTTATGCTTGTCGCTGTAATCAAATTTGGAGCCAAGCCTAGCCAGCCACAGGGAGGTTTCTTTATATTCCCTTGGCTCCTAATAACATTGTCTCCTCCTTCCTCTCTATTTGCCATATGCCATTTGGTTAAATTAGAACTTGAACTCAGAAAGCAGATGCCTTCCTTTAGATAAGGGCTGTCTCAGTTATCTAGTGCTGCTATAACAGAAACACCACAAGTGGGTGGCTTTAATAAACAGAAATTTATTTTTTCTCACAGTTTAGGAAGCTAGAAATGTGAATTCAGGGCACCGGCTCTAGGGGAAGCCTTTTTCTCTGTTGGCTCTGGAAGAAGTTCCTTGTCTCTTTGAACTTCCTGCTCCTGGGTGACCTTCAGGTGGCTTGGCATGTCTTCCCTGTCTCTGCCCTGGTCACTTGTTTAATCTCTTTTCTATCTCAAAAGAGATTGACTCAAGATACACCCTACACTAATCCTGCCTCATTAACTCAACAAAGACGACCCAGTCCCAAATGGGATTATAACCACAGGGAAAAGAAGTTAGGATTTACAACATGTATTTCTGGGGGACATAATTCAATCCATAACAAGGTCCAACAAAATTTCCTTGTGGCAGGAAAGGGGGATGGATTTGTCTCTTGAATCCTATGCACAAAGGAGTCATTTTTGGTAAATGACTTAACTATGAAATCATGGCCAATTCAAAATGGTTTTCATTCATCCTTGTCGCTAGGGCAGACTCTTCCTCCTCCAGGTGCCCCTGTGGGGAGGAGAAAGAGAACATCCTTCTCATATTATTTGAGGGAATTCAACTGATGCTCCAGAGCTAGCGATGAGTGGCTGCAGGCTCTCCAGGCAACGCTGATGTCCTAGCTCTGTGCGGCTCTGAGGGCCCCAGATCTTTGCCAACGAGGGCTTTGGACCCCACCCACCCCCAAACCTAACCCTTGTGGAGATGTCTCTCGTTCACTGCCGCCCACTTAAAAATTTTTTTTAGATTTTATTCTTTTTTATTATGAAAAATGTCATACATTTAAGAGAGTGGAAAGAGTTGTCCAGGCTTCATTAATATCCCTACCGTGTAGGTTCTATAATCGTTAACATTTGCTATATGTACTCTATTACATATCCATTCATACATCTTATTTCTTGTTGGGTTTTCAACTCTTATTTCTAAGTGAGTTGCAGATCTGTTGCCCACTTTGAAGAATAAACTATTCAAAGATAAATGCATGTTTGATGGTGTCACGCTTACATGAACCCTCTCTGTGGCAGGGATAGTTTCAAGTCAGGGGTAGGGACAGCAGCAAGCCCCAAGGACATGGTGAAATGAGGAACCAGGGGGCTCATGGGACTTCTAGAGCATCCTGGTCTTTCCTTGAGAACATGAACTTCAGTGTGAAGAAGAACCGGGTTCAAGTCCGGGCGTTGGGGGTAGTGGGACTCAGGGAGGCAAGCAGGATTGGTTTGAAACGTATGGCCTGGGTGTTGGTAAATTCTTCCAGCCACACTGGCTGAGGCAACACCTCTGGCTCCTTTAAACAAGCTGCTGTTGAGTTGATTCTGACTCAAGGCGACCCTCTGTGTGTCAGGGTAGAGCTGTGCTCCACCGGGTTCTCAGTGGCTGAGTTTTTGGAAGTCAATCACCAGGACTTTCTTCTGAGGTGCTTCTGAGTGGATTCGAACCTCCAACCTTTTGGTTAGCAGCCGAGCGCTTTAACCATTTGCATCACCCAGGGACTGCCTGGCTCCTTCAGGTGATATTTTTTTCTGAGATTTGCTGCTCATTTTCTCTGGATGGTGGTGGTGGGGTCACTACTCTCTGCTGATAGCAGACTCTCCAGAAATTTCCAGGGTCAGACGTCTGTATTCAGTCTTGGCTCTACTATACACCTGGCTGTGTGTGACCTTAGGTGCATCTCTTAGTCTCCCTGATCCTCGTCTGAAAATGAGGACAATAAAACTAATACTTACCTTATAGAGTTGTTGTGGAGACCAAATAAGGATGTAGTGGGCTCACCGAATGTCTTCCATTGTTGTTCTCTCAGAAGATTTCTGAATCTAGTTGCTGCAGCTGCTTTTCTCTTCCCCTGGTGTCCTGCTCTCCACATCTGTGGACTCAGCACTTGCCCATGAGGAGAGATGTCAGATATCAGGGTGCAGGCTCAACAACACAGGCCTCGGTCAGCTTGCCTGCTAGTCCACAGAAACAAAGAACTCAAGGGTACAGACAGGAGATGGGGCAAGGAGAAATGACTTTTGAGCAAAGTGCCACCAATGAGACTGTCCCCAGGAACCACAGACCCCAGTTTTTTCTACGATGTCTTCTTGGAGCTTTTCCCTTTCTCCCAAGGCTTCAGGGCATGGGCCAAACACCTTGCTTCACATGTAAAAGCTGCCCTAGAGTCCAACTGCTGCTGTCCAGGAGAACAGCCCCTTCTCCCCAAAGAGATACCAGTCAAAATTACAAAAGTAGCGCATGGCCGTTGTGAAATAAGTTCAACCAATCCAGAGGCATATGAAGTCAAAAATGAAAGCTTACCTCCCATCCCACTCCCCAGAGGAAACCACTCTGAAAAGTGCAGGCGGGCATATCCATTTAGGTCAGTACTGAGTTAGTGGAAACTGAGGCAGTAGGGGCAGACTCAACTGATTCAACAGCGGAGTACTCCTGACCAAGTGCACTTCTCTGAGCCCCTGTTTCCTTGTCTGCAAATGGGGTTGTGAGATCAGCTTCACAGGGCTGCAAGGATTCAATGAGATATGGAATGGGCCAGAGCAGCTTCTGGTACCTTCCAGGGTTTAATAAATATCGTTCTCCCCTCCACTTTATGTTTAGAAAGGGTTGAGGAAGAGGCAGAGAGGAGGCATGGGGGACTTGGGTTGGTAGCGGAGGGAGCTCCACTCACTCACGCCTACACCTTTCCCAACCTTCTTTTCTGCATAGGAGCTCAGGTGGCACAGTGGTTGAGGACAATGGCTGCTAACCAAAAGGTCAGCAGTTTGAATCCACCAGCTGCCCCTTGGAAACTCTAAACGGCAGTTCTACTCTGTGCTGTAGGGTTGCTATGAGTTGGAATTGACTTGATGGCAACGAGTTTGGTTTTGGTTTTTTTCCTGCATATCTCATTTGGCAGCTGAGTTTACCATCCCCTCCCCACTGCTCTCCCTCCAGCAGATCTTTAGAAAAGAACATCAAAATCGGGTGAAATTCACTGGCTTGGCTGTATTTATAGGCTGTGCGTGACCTTAAGGTATAATTTAATATCGGAGGCCTTGGTTTCTGACCATGTGACAGACAAAGTTTCTTCCTCATAGGATGGTGGTAGAGGATGGTATATAAATATGGCCAATCCATGTCCCACACTTTCTGGGAAAGTACCCATTTCAAGTATTCCATTCTGTCAGCAGAACGCCAGTTCTCATTTGTCTAAATGGGAAAAAACAGTCTCCATCCTTCTCCAGATAGAAGGCCTTTATCATGGGGCCCAGCATGTTGAGCCGTGACTCGGGCCTCATAGATGAGGAGAGGACACGAAGTGACCTCACTTCAGGGAGCCATGTGCTGAAGCAACGGGCGGTGTCACTCATGCAGCTGAGTTTGAGCCCCAGGGAAAGGCTGGTTCAGCTGTTTGTTCGAGTTGGGATTGACACCGGTATCGGTTAGGGATGTGGTCTTAAACTTTAGTGTGCATCATCAGATGATCCCAGAGCTTGAGAAAACACAGATTTCTAGGCCCCACCCACCAAAAAAAAAAAAAGAAAACCCAAACAAGTTGCAGTGGAGTCAATTCAGACTCATGGTGACCCCATCTGTGCTTCATATGGTTTTCATGGTTGTGACCTTTCAGAAGTAGTTCACCAGGCCTTTCTTCCGAGGCACCTCTGGGTGCATTTGAACCACCAACCTTTTGGTTAGTAGCCCAAAGTTTACGCCACCCAGGGACTCTTCCCTCAGACTTTCTGGTTCAGTAGGTCAGGGATGAGACTGAGAATTTGCATTTCTAATAGCTCCCAGGTGGTACTGATGCTGCTGGCCCAGGGATCAAACTCTGAGAACCATTGGATTAGAGTAATGGCATCTGCTATAATAAATAAGCGTCAACATTTTGGTGGCTTGCTATAATCAAAATTTGTTTTCTGCTTACCTAACAGTCCAGTGTCCCTGGTTGGGGGCAGCTTACCTCCATTCTGAGATTCAGGCATGCCGGCCCCTTCCACCTGGTGGCATCCAGGTGGAACCAGCAGTCCCATGCCCCCATCTCTATACAGGAGGCTGGGAAGTGCAGCCACTCTCAGTGATGGCTCTGGCCTGTGGAAGACGAGCACATATTTTGGAAATGTAATTCATCTCTGCATGTGTTGGTGAAGAATATTGATATATCATGGACTGCCAGAAGAACGAACAAATCTATCTTGAAAGAAGTACAGCCAGAATGCTCCTTAGAAGTGAGGATGGTGAGACCGTCTGATACACTTTGGACATGTTATCAGGAGGGTCCAGTCCCTGAAGAAGGACATCATGCTTGGTAGAGAGTCAGCGAAAAAGAGAAAGATCCTCAACAAGATGGATTGACACAGTGGCTGCAACGATGGGCTCAAACATAGCAATGATTGTGAGGATGGCGCAGGACTGGGCAGTGTTTTGTTCTGTTGTACGTAGGGTCACTATGAGTCAGAACCGACTTGACAGCACCTAACAACAATAGCACTCTATCTCTGCACACCTCCAGCTCTGAGGAGATCGTGTGGTGCAAAGTCAGAGGCTGTGAGTTAAGAGTGGAGGCAGCTGGCAGGCCAGGGAAGGGCCACGCCAGAGGGAAACTACCCTTCTCCTCAAGAGAGTGAGAACACCAGGAAGGGTGGGGGTGGTCGTGGACCCGCTGGACTGTCCCCCAGGGGCAGGGTGAGATGGCCACCAGGAGGCCACCTCCTCACAGAGCTTTGTGAGAGATTCCTTTGAACTCTGTCTCCACCCCTGTACTACCTGCATGACCCAGGCTGAGTGACTTGGCTTCTTCCGAGAGTCAGTTTCCTCTGTCAAATGGGGAGAGTCGCGCTATAAGCATTAAATGCAATGGTGTGTGGTAAGTACTGAGCCCAGTTGTGGTGGTTGTTTCATGATGAAGGTTTTGCTACAAAAAAAGTCAGTAAGTATGCAATACAGACGCCCCTCCTCCCCAACTCAGGGAAGACAATCCTTATACATCCTGGTCCTCTTTCCTCAGAGTCTTTGGTAACACAGTGGTCCAGGCAATCTGTACCAACCAGTTTGTGTTAGCAGAAGAGATGAAAACTCTTTGCCCTCCTGTGGTGAGACCATGAGCTTATTCTTCTCTATAAGCTGGCTGCATAGCAGCATAGCTTGGCACATAGTAGGTGCTCAATAAATGTTTGTGGGCTTGAGTAGATCTACTATAGGGCTCTCCTGGGTAAACAGAACATTGGATCTGGAGGTGAAAACGTAGGATCTGCTTTCTGCCAAGTCTGCTCTTCTGCCCACCCAGGTTTTGGGATTGGACAGCAGGCTTGGGGTGGCCCAGGGCTGGTGGGACCCTAGGCTTTGCCCCCAAATGTGAATATATGTCTTTGCCTTACACTGGGAACTCCAGGCCCCTGGGTAGAGTGCCTAAGTTACATAGGCCACAAAATCTCTCCTGCAGTGGGGGTGGGGGCATGGCAGAGGAGGACTCAAGGCAATTTAGCCTTGGCCCCAGATTGTTAGGGCACAGGCCTGCGTGCGGCAGCAGTGGACACAGGAGCTTCTGGAACAGTGCCAGGGACATGATAGTCCAGAAGTGGTCTTCTAGCCTGGTTGATGAATCCCAGAGCCGCAATTAAAACAAAATACCGTGAATATGACACCTACCGTTGGCTGCAGGAGGCCCCGGAAACTTTTATTGTGAATTAGATTTGTGCAGGCCGCTCTGCTGTGGTGAGCTGGTGCCTGGCAAAGGTACTGCAGGGAATTCAGCTGGCCAGCTACTTGAGGGCAAGGGCTGCTCACTAGGGGAGCAGAGGGGCTGGGAATCCCCAGACAGTCCCAGTCTTGGGCCCCTATGAGGGATGACTTATGTCTCGGGAATCACGGCCCTTGGGAGAAGTCAGAGCTGGAAAATGCTTAGGGTTCTTCTGGTTCGATGCTTCCATTTTGCCTATGGGAAAACTAAGGCTCAGAGAGGGGAAGTGAGTTGCTCAAGGTCACACAGCAAGTACTGGCCATGTCAGGGCTAGAGGCCAGTGTTCCAAACTCCCAGGGTGGCACGCTTGGCTGAAGGGCAGTTGCAAGGAGTCAGAGCATACATCCAGGTATTTGACTTAGGAAATTCAACTGCTAGTGCTTGGAAAGACAGAGACAGAGAGTAAGATAGTTAGAGATAGACAGACAGACAGAACAAGGCAGAAAGAAAAGAGAGTGGTGGAAGGAGAGCGGCACAAAGAGTTAGAAAGACAGAATGACAGAGATGGAGAGAGATAGAAACAAGAAGAAAGACAAAAAGAGAAAGAGAGGTAGAGTGAGTTAGAGATGGAGAAATACAGAGACAGAAAGAAAAAAGTGCGAAAGAGAACGACTGAAACAGTCATAGAGAAAGAGAGACAGAGAGACACATAGAGACAGAGGAGAACAGCATGAATGGTGCAGGACAGGCAGTCCACGTTCTACCCCATGAGCCTGGGCACCAGACGCAGAGCAAGTAGGGAACACAACTGTGTTGTTGCCACGTGGAGCGGCTTCTTCCTGCCTCCATCCTGCGCTCGGCCCCCTTCGCTGAGACTTGTCCTGGGTATTTCCCATACGTTGGCCCTGAAAGGCAAGCTAGGAACTTAATGGAATAGATAGCATTCAGCTCCCTTACTGGGTTGAACTTTCCAGAACATACCTAGGTACTGAACTGGGGGGCAGGGAAGGTGGAATTAAGAGTTTATCTGGGACAATTTTGTCCAGCCCAATTTTTACCATCTGCACAGATTTTGGAAGTGAATGTTGTGATATATTCAACTCCTCTGCACTTAGCTTGCTGGGGGCTAAGAAATGCTGGCTGGGCCAGTGGATGCTCCGGTGGAGATATGCATGAGAAAGAAGCAGGGAGAAACAGGCAACAAACTTGCATGGAGTCCCTGGTAGTGCAAATGGTTAAGCACTTGACTACTAACAGAAAAGTTGGCAACTCGGTGGCAACTAACAAGAAATGCTGGCTGGACGAGTAGAGGCTATGGCAGGGAACTGCCTGAGACAGAAGCAGAGAGAAATGCACAACAAGCATGAGTCCGAGCAAAGAGAGCATCTCCCACCTAGTGGCTCCTGGGCTGTGCCCCCATGGCTGTCCTGCATAGGAGGCTGGTTCACATATGGTGGCCTTTGCAGCTGAAGCCCCCGTCAACCCTAGTTCTGTGACTGTGCACAAGCCTTCCACTCACTGCTGTATCTCTTGCCTTCGTGTGGGTGCGAGGGGGACGAGTTATTCTCAAGCCTTCCCTGGAATGGTGGCACAGCTCTGATGAGCCTGGCGCGGACTTGCAAAAGAGGCGAGGCGCAGCTGGGAAGGTTGGGCCCTTTGTTTATGGGCCTATTACAGTTTCTGGAACTCAGGGAGTCCATTTTTCACTTCTTTAGCCCATTCACAGAGGTCTATCCACATACCTCTTCCCCCAAAATCCTTGTCTCTAATTTTCCAATCATGTTCCTTCCAAGTCCTTGACCATCCAGCCAAACCATTGGCCACTGCCTGTGAATCAGTACACAATCGCACATGTGGCCATTTCTCCTTCCAGGCAAAGTGGAGAATCAGGTGCACTGCTTGAAGTTCTGCCCATTGGAAGGATTTGCCTTTACCACTGGCCTTCAGGAAGTTCCCAGAAAAGGGCTGTAGTGCTGCCGCAATCCACTTCCGAGTGGCCCCTGCATATCACGCAAAACCCAGCCTAAGACACTCAATAAGTGAACAGAGCTGAGAACCCATTATTGTTGTTGTTAGGTGCCATCGAGTCTGTTCCAACTCATAGTGACCCTATGTACAACAGAATGAAACACTGGCCAGTCCTGCACCATCCTCACAATCATTATTATGCTTGAGCCCATCACTGGAGCCACCGTGTCAAACCATCTCATTGAAGGTCTTCCTCTTTTTTGCTGACCCTCTATTTTACCAAGCATGATGTCCTTCTCTGGGGACTGATCCCTCCTGATAACATGTCTAAAGTATGTGAGACAAAGTCTCATCATCCTTGTTTCTAGGGAGCATTCTGGCTGTACTTCTTCCAAGACAGATTCATTCATTCTTCTGGAAGTCCATGGTGTATTCAATATTTTTCTCCAACACCATAATTCAAAGGCATCAGTAATTCTTTGGTCTCCAGCTTTCGCATGCATATGAGATGATTGAAAACACCATGGCTTGGGTTAGGTGCACCTTTAGTCTTCAAGGTGACATCTTTGCTTTTTAACGCTTTAAAGAGGTCTTTTGCAGCAGATCTGACCAATGCAATGCGCCTTTTTGATTTCTTAACTGCTGCTTCCATGGGTGTTGATTGTGGATCCAAGTAAAATGAAATCCTTGACAACTTCAATATCGTCTCCATTTATCATGACATTGCTTATTGGTCCAGTTGTGAGGATTTTTGTTTTCTTTATATTGAGGTGTAATCCATATTGAAAGCTGTAGTCTTTGATCTTCATCGTAAGTGCTTCAAGCCCTCTTCACTTTCGGCAAGCAAGGTTGTGTCATCTGCATATCGCAGGTTGTTAATGAGACTTCCTCCAATCCTGAGGCCCTCCTCTTCTTCTTCGTATAGCGCAGCTTCTCGGATTATTTGCTCAGCATACAGATTGAATAAGTATGGTGAAAGGATACAACCCTGATGCACACCTTTCCTGACTTTAAACCATGCAGTATCCCCTTGTTCTTTTCAAACAACTCCCTCTTGATCTATATACAGGTTCCTCGTGAGCACAATTAAGTGTTCTGGAATTTCCATTCTTTGCATTGTTATCCATAATTTGTTATGATTCACCCAGTCAAATGCCTTCGCATAGTCAATAAAACACAGGTAAACATCTTCCTGGTATTCTCTGCTTTCAGCCAGGGTCCATCTGACATCAGCAATGATATCCCTGGTTCCATGTCCTCTTCTTAATCCAGCTTGAATTTCTGGCAGTACCTTGCTGATGTACTGCTGCAGCCGCTTTTGAATGACCTTCAACAAAATTTTACTTGTGTGCAATATTAATGATATTGTTTGATAATTTCCATATTTGTTTGGATCACCTTTCTTGGGAATAGGCATAAATATGGATCTCTTCCAGTCGGTTGGCCAGGTAGCTGTCTTCCAAATTTCTTGGCATAGATGAGTGAGCACTTCCAGAGCTGCATCCGTTTGTTGAAACATCTCAGTTGGTGTTCCATCAATTCCTGAAGCCTTGTTTTTCGCCGATGCCTTCAGTGCAGCTTGGACTTCTTCCTTCAGTACCTTCAGTTCCTGATCATATGCTACCTCCTGAAATGGCTGAATGTCAACCAGTTCTTTTTGGTACAGTGACTCTGTGTATTCCTTTCATCTGTTTTTGATGCTTCCTGCGTTGTTTAATATTTTCGCTGTAGACTCCTTCAATATTGCAGCTCGAGGCTTGTATTTTTTTCTTCAGTTCTTTCAGCTTGAGAAATGATGAGCGCGTTCTTCCCTTTTGGTTTTCTAACTCCGGGTCTTTGCATATGTCATTATAAATGATGAAGTAAATTGCTGACAGAAGATTTCAAAGGGCGGCTCTAGAAGACAAAGTAAAGTATTATAATAACATGTGCATTAAGACCTGGAGTTAGAAAACCAAAAGGGAAGAGAACCCATTAGAAAGAATAAAAAGTTGTTTTGCATCCTCACTTAAAGCTCAAACAGCCGGTAGAGCTGAGGCTCTGACCTTCCTCGTATTTACACACAATTCTAATCAGCCAGAGATGGGCCCTTTAAGCCCAGAGCAGTTTAGAAGCCAGAGGGAAGGGAGGAGAAAGGCAGTTTTGAGCTTGCCTGCACCTGGGCCATGAGGTTTGAGAGCGGGAAGTAGACAGAAGAACAATAGAAATCAGAGAGCCCCCCAAACATAGCCTCTGGGTCCATTTAGTGTTGGGGCAAGAAAACCCCAAGGGCACCGCGAAGTAAGGATGAAGAGGAGCCAGGAATCCTGGGTTTGAAGCCAAATCAGCCAGTGGACTGGCTGCATGACCTTAGTGCAAAGTGACCTCCCCAAGCCCCCAAGTCCCCCATGAAAACTGGGAATAAAAACCTCTCCATAAGGTGGCTACTATGGGAAATCAGGGACTAATAGGTGGGAGAGACAGAGCTTTGTAAACAGCAAAGAACTATGCAATTAATTGTTTGCTGTCATTATGATCTTCATGAGTTTGAGTCACTAGGTCCAAAAGAGGGATTCGAACACTCAGAGTTGAACGGGACCGCAGCAATCATCTAGTCCGGTTGCCAGCATTCTCACAATAATAACACAAAGGTACTGCTGGGCATTTTACATGTATTTTAGAAAAGGTTTGATCCCAAGTGGTAAAAATATAAACGCATTTGGTGCTAAAAGCGGCAAAACTTCCATTTTCAAGGGAATAAGGTTTGAGAATGAAGGGCTGCAGACATAGGACCCAGCAGAGGGGAATTTAGGAAAATGTGATGCAGGTGCTATTTCTGCAACTGTCTGCGACCCAGGGCTGAGCACTGTATCTCCTCACTGCTGCCTTCTCGTGGCTTAGACTGTGTATTTGAAAAGAACAAAGGGAAATGACCCCGAGAAGGAGCAGAGTCTATGCCTTTCCTCCCTCACGATTCTTACCTTGGCCCTAGCAGATCTCTGCTTTCAAGGCTAGGCTCAAATGCCACCTCTCCCAGGAAGCCTTCCCTGATTTCTTACTTCCACCCCTCCCACCCAACTAGTATCTATCTCTTCTTCCTGTGAACCCGTCCCCGTGCCCCCGGCACCATGTTAGCCGCTCCTCTTTTTCTGTATGGTAGTTACCTATGAACACATCAAGAAAAGCGCCCCTGCTCTGTGCCAGGAGTCCTGGTGGTGCAGTGGTTAAGAGCTCAGCTGCTAACCAAAAACTTGGCAGTTCGAACCCACCAGCTGCTCCTTGGATACCCTGTGGGGCAGTTCTACTTGCTCCTATAGGGTCACTATGAGTCAGAATCAATTTAATGGCTAGGGGTTTGGTTTTTGGTTCTCTGCGCCAGGAACTTCAAATGCCTTAGCACTAATCCTCATAATAAACCAGCAAGGTGGGTTTCACCATTCCCATTTAACAGATAAGAAAGCTGAGACTCAGAGAGAGTGAATACCTTCCTCAAGGTCACACAGCTAGTAAGTAGCAAACAAAGCCAGGACTCAAGCCCAAGTTTGCCTAACTCCCCGGCTTATACCCTTTCCACAACATTGAATGACAAATTCTGAGAGCAGAAACTACGGCTAGTCATTGTATCTCGCATACATTTGGCACTCAGTGTGTTTCTGAATGAATGAAACAGTAAATGAATGAATGAATACAAGAAGTGGTCTTTGTTTTGAAGGCTATAGCTCAGGGGTCGGCCAAATCCAGCCAGCCTCCTATTTTTGTAAATAAAGTTTCATTGGAACACAGCCACACTCATTCCTTTATGTGTTGTCTGGGGCTGATTTCATGCTACAAAGGCACGGTTGAGTAGTTGAGACAGAGACAATATGGCCCATAAAGCTTAAAATATTTACTATTTGGCCCTCTACAGAGAATGTTTGGTGACTCCTATTACAGCTAATAATCTTCACTGTTGTTGCTGCTAGTTGCAGTCAAGTTGGCCCCCAATTTATGATGACCCCATGCACAATGGCATGAAATGCTGCCTGGTCTTGCGCCATCCATGTGATCGGTTGTGGATCAGACCACTGTGATCCATAGGGTTTTCACTGGCTGATTTTCAGAAGTAGACTGCCAGGCCTTTCTTCCTAGTCCATCTGAGTCTGGAAGCTCTGCTGAGACCTGTTCAGCATCATAGCTACACGCAAACCTCCACTGACAGACGGGTGATGGCTGCACATGAAGTGCATTGGCCGGGAATCAAACCCATGTCTCCAGTGTGGAACGTGAGAATTTTACCACTGATCTGTCAATGCCTCACGGTCTTTACTAGGCTGGTTTAAAAAACAGTGCTTACTGCTAACTACTAATAATCTTGTCTTCTCTGATCTAGAATATTGTGTGTGTGTTTGTGCATGTGAACTTGCAAGCTCTTTGGGTATGACTATAAAGACAGGCTTCCAGATGTATCTGGTGGTTGCCACTGTATTATTTTATAGGTAGACTTCATCTAAAAGTTCTACACTATATGGTCTGTCCCATGTGCTCTTTGGATATATATTTCTATCAAGTTTAGCTTTGTTGGCAGCACCTTGGCATAGACCTGGAAGAGCCCAGACCCCTAGGCAGCCAAGGTCTTCCCTGAAACAGAGAAGGATAGCCTCCCCCTGGACTGCCGTAGTGGGGGGTGGACTTTGAGGCTTGCCAGAGCTGTATTGACGTGGCAGTGTTTGAGCCAAATGAAAAGCAGCCTGTTTGACAGATTGTGCTGCATTTCTTCTCTGCTGGCAGGAGTGATCCGTATCCCTGGGCTCCCAGCCTCACCTCCACCCCAGGGCTGAGGGCACTCTTTGCTCCCCAAGACTACCCCTAGTGTAGCTCTCCTGGGAGGCCAGAGTAGCGTGACCACCCATTCCTGCTCCCAGGGGGTCAGGCCTGGCCTCTGGACCCCTGGTATCTGGGGCAGAAGCAACATCAAAGCAGGGATTGGCTGGATCCCACTCCAAATGCCAAGCGGACCAGGCACCGGGAGCACTCCGGGAGGGGGCGGGTGAGGAATCGTAGCCTGTCTCCAGCCTGCGTTCCCTGGCCAGTCCGCCTGGGCCTTGCCCCGCTATGACCTGCCCATCACTCGGCCTTGCTCATCTCCTCACCATTTCAGGACTGCTGTGTTACTCAGCACGCTGCTGGGGTGAGTCGTGTGCATGTCTGTATGCATTATTTTGGAAAACGGACTCTTGGAAAACAGATTTGTTCTGGAAGCTTTCAGCAGCCTTTACATTTTAAACTTCTCAGCCAGGGTTGGGATTGCAATGTAAGGGGGGTTTGATGGAGGAGTTGGTAGGGACCTTGGCATACTCGCTCATGTGTGTGTGTACGTGTGTGTGCCCCTCTTGTGCCCTTGGCTTTGGTGTGGCAGGCTGGCAGCTGCTGCTCACTTGGTGAAGGCTCTTTGAACTGGCTTTGAAGTAAAATCGTGTTTTGTGGTCTAAGACCACCCCTTTGGCATTGAAGGCTGAGACCCTCTCCGTCTCCAGGCTGACTAGCTTGGATGATGCAGCTCACTGTCCTGGAGGCAGCAGCCTCCAAAGCGCTAAACTGCCAAATGGCCAAATTGTTTTCTTTGTAGACTGTGTCCTCGTCTGCCCCTCATGTCCACTCAGAGGTGAGTGGCAAGACGACAAACTTCCGCCAGGGCCTTTCAGACAAGTTCAAATTACCCTCAATGCTTAGAATCAGAATTTCCCTCAAGGTGTGTGGTATGTTGGTGAGGGTTGAAGGGAAGTTGTACGGTGCAGCCTCTTCTGGAATATCTGAATCAGGAAAACTTTCGATAAATTGCAGCCAGTTAATCTCAGAACTTCATTGTAGCTGAGACCACCAACTCCCCGTCAGAACACTTAGTGATGCCACCAAGAGTATGCTCTTCACCTTCCTTCCTCATCTCCATCTGCTAGTGGCAGTTCCAGAAAAAGTTCAGGGAAAGGCCCAAAAAGCATGAGGAGGAGGAAGGAAAATTCTGAATAGTTCACCAACTGGATAAGCAATTGCAGCATCGTTAGCATACGACTGCACTTGTAATTTTCCCAACCTGTTGAGCAAGATGATTATGTTACTTCTTTCCTTTGGTGACTTCTAATAGCACGTTTGCTTGGTGTGAGGGGGCTGCTTGATGCAGACACAAGAGGCAGAGCTGGAAAAGATTGCCTCTAGTGACCTGCCGATGGGCTGGTCTTGTGAGTGGGAGATGCGTGCAGACATGGTGATCCTGGTGTTACATTTGTAAAAAAGAACTTTGGAGATGGTTTGGGCCAAACCCCTTATTTAGAAGCATGAGGAAGTGCGTTGTGCTGGGTCACATGGCCACCTGTACCTGGACTCACACTCTTTGATCCATGTCCCTGTATTTCCAATAGTAAGTTGTAGTGAAGCACTTTCTAAGGATGTGTCACAGTTTCTAGAAGTAAAACATTACAGAAAGGCCCCTTTTGAAGAGTGGGTACTGAGCCCAAAGGACAAAACCAGCATTAACAATAGCAAAAACTCCCAAACATTTGCTAACAGCCTATGTAAGAGTCAGCATCATTTCTAGCTGTAATTTGGCAATGCAGTGGCCACACACACTATGACTTTGGTGTCTTTAAGTCAGGGCAAGTGATCCTGAAGTTCCGTGATAGCATTTCCAAGGCAGCTGCCGGGGCCTGAGCCACATGGCACGCCCAGGTCTCTGCAGGCTCCACATACACACACAGTTGTTTCCATTACAGCAGAGCCTTTAGGGCTTTTTCAGGCAGGACCCTGAGGCTCAGACACAATCCCATGAAGGCAGCATGGTCCTGAGAGAGACCCACAGGCCACTCGGATGACAGGAAAATAGACATGTGAAGTCCTGGCTTAGCTGACCGGGTGGGAAGCTGTTCCCAACCACGTCCACCTGATGGAAATATTCTGAGCTGGAAAGAGCTGTAAATAAACTAGACTGTGCTAAAAACAAACAGCTCCGGGGAGCCGGGGGACAGGGAAGAAACAGATGGCCTTCACCTGCTGAACTAAAGTAGGTCGAGGGGGAAAGGGTAAGGAAGACAGCAGTGGAGGGGTACAATGCAAATACCTCAACAGGAAAAGCAACTGATCATTTATGTCCACTCTTTCCTGGAAGAAATACGAGAAGTGATTGCTTTAAATTATGGAGGTGGTGGTGGTGGTCTTTCACAGGGTGTGGGATGGAGGGAGGCATTGGAGGCCATATATGGTCTGGAAAAATAAATGGCAATGACTGTGAATTAGCCATGTGGACCTGCCAGCCTCCCAGGTGCTCCAAGCTGGGGAGGCTTTGGGGGAAACTGCAGCCTTAGCCCTTAGCAATCTGTTGAGGCGAGAGAGAGAGACGAAGGGGAAACTGCAATTGGGAGGCCTTGAAAGGGTTCTGGGGTGTTTGACAGCCCTGTGCTGCTCGCTCTTGTCTTACTTAACATTCTGGGGAAGACACTTGGAGAAACTTGAATATCATTGACATTAATGTCAAGCTCTATAACTGTGTCAGTACCAGCGCCCGTCGAGCCAATTCTGACTCATGGCAACCCCATGTGTGCAGAGTAGAGCCCTTTTGGAAGTAAATCACCAGGCCTTTCTTCTGAGGTGCCTCTGGGTGGAGGCACCAACCTTTCAGTTGGTAACCAAGTGCTTAACCATTTGTGCCACCCAGGGACTCGTTCTATAACCGTACAGCAATTTTGTTTTACTGCCGAGAAAGAGAAAAGCAGCCTGTGACCCTTGGGGCCGGCCTGACACCCAGAGTTGGCCCGCAGTGTTCTCCTGTTGAACTTAAATGCTTTCTCAGAACAGTGACATCAGCAAGGCCACTCTGTGACTGAGATGGATGAAGACCAAAACAAGGCCACCCCGTAACCATGTCTGAACACAGACAAAAACATGAATACTATCCAAACCACCAAAATGACCCCACATCCCCCTGTCCTGGCTAATATGGGTGGCCGCTGCTTCTTTATCAATCACAGCTTTAGTTTCTCTCCTTTCTTCTCATCTTCTAGATTAGAATTGTAAGACTCCCAATCGTAAAATAGCTCCTGCTTTCTGACAGCATCCAACTCAGAGCAAAGCCAGACTCTGGTTCCTGGTAATCTCCCCAAAATCATCTAAAAAAATCCCTGATTCTATGATAAATCGTTTCTAACACCCTCTTACTGAGATGCCCCACACTTCTCCTTGGTGTATGTTCTCCTTCATTGCAATGAGTCAATAAACCTAACTCTGTTCAACTGCTGGTATATTCTTGGTGATCCCTGCTTAGAAGGCATTGATGCTATATGTCTCAAGTAATTGCTAGGGGAGTCCCTTGCCTTTCTTCTTAGCTCTAGCTCTTCATTCCCACCTACATGCAGTCATAGTGTAGAAGGTAAGAAGGACTCTGGAACTAGACTGCCTAAGTTCCCATCCTGGCTCTGATACTACTAGTTTTGTGACCTTGGGCAAGTTGCTCAACCTCTCTTTGCCTCAGTTAACTGATCTGTAAAATGGGAATGATGATGATACTTACCTCTCAGGGTTGTTGTGAAGATGAGACGAATTTATATATGTGAAGCACTTAACTGGTGCCTGGCGTGTAGTGAGTGTTTTATGTTAATATTATTAATTCAGCGAACATTAGTGGAGTTCCCATTACATACCAGGGGCTGTGCTAGACCCTGGGGCTAAAAACTGGCCCCCACACTCGCAGACAGCACAGTTTAGTTAAGGAGATATAAGGAAGCAGTTTCACCCCATGGATAAGAGTTAACAGAGGGGTAAGCCTAGGGATAAATATACAAGGGCCACTTAACCCTGGCCTGGGAAGTCAAGGAAAGCTTCCTGGTGGAAGCAGCCCCTGAACTGGTTCTGATGAATGAGTGAGCGTATCCAGGGCTAGGGCTGACTGGGGGAGGGGAAAGAGTGGGGTATGAGAGAAGGGTCTTGGTGGCCACTTGAGCTCAGCAGGTCTCACCATCTACAAGTCAGAGGCCGCCGTTTAGGCATCTTCTCCCCACACAAGGCTTGGCCCTGTGCCTAGCACAAAGTGTGAGCTCAAATGAACAAATGTCTAACAACAAATCTGGCAGCTTTCCCCACAAACTAGTGCCTCCTCTGACTTTTCTATCTCATACTCTCATGCTATCCGAGTTCCCTGCAACTTCAAAATCACGCCCACAATACGTCAGCCCCAAGTTTCATTCTCCTCCGTTTGCATCAGTCCCTTCCTTCTGTCCTCACTGCCTCCTCGTGAGTCAGGCCTGGCATACAGATGTCACACTGGCCTGCAGCTCACTCCTCATTCCCTCAGCTCTCCCTCATCCCACATTTCCTGCACAGTCTCTGCTAAGCCCCACCTGGACCCTGTCACGCCTTTCATCAAACCTTCTGTGGCTCCCTATTACTTCCCAGATAAAGCCCAAACCCCTTGGTGGGCATCCAGGCTCAGCACAATCAAGCCCAGACTCTTTCCAGCCTCATCTCCTCCCGCACTGTTCTTTCCAGTGCCTCCTCTCCAGTTAGACAAACACCTTGCACCTGCCGGCTTCTGTGCTGTATTTGACGTATTTGGGGGGGCCTGCCTGCCCTGCTCACTTCTGGGGAAATCTCTTCCCACAGCCTCTGCTATAGGCGTGGGCTGGGGCCAGGGCAGGCTCTGCACAGGTCCCAGTGACCTGCAGCCTGGCTGGAAAAGCTGGGCAGGGCAATCGTTTCCCCGTTATGGGCATTTGAGAAGTAAGAGCCACTGAGGGTGTTCAGATAAAATAGATGCTTGAGATAAAAGGTAGAGTTGAGACAAGACTGAGGCAGCTGGCATAAGGTGAGGAGTGAAGTTGCAGAAGAATGGTGTGTGCATAAGAGAAGCATAAAGAGGAAGGAGAGTGGGAGGGAGACAGACATACACAGGGAGAGTACCACGTCCATTTATTGGCTTTACAATAAATCTCCCTTTCTCCCTGAGCCCGTGTGAGTGGGCTTCTGCTTCTTGCAATCACAGTAGCCCTGAACAGAAAGCTGCCTCTCTCTCTGCCATCTCTCACTCTCCCCAGGGAACCTTCCCTTCTTGCATCACCACTCCACCCCTACCCAGTCTTTTAAGGCCTATCTCACATACCCATGACTTCCCCAGATAGACCCTTGGTCTGGGACACCTCCTGTCTGAACCTTCCCTGATCTTCCAGTATCAGCATGAATGTCACCTTCTCCTGAAAGCCCTCTGTCCATCCCAGCTGGTGGTCACCTCTTGCTCTTGCTCCTCTGAATTCCTTCAATCCCTTGTTAGCACACTTATGTGGTCAGGGGGGTTCTTCCTTGGTGTTGGGGTGCCAGCTCTTGTGGAACTATTTGTGGCGAAGCCCTTCACCATGATACGTAGACCAACAGTGTTCAGTGGGCTCATTTTAAGAAATTTTCAAGGGGTTTTTGGTTGTCACAGTGACCAGGGTGGCACCACTGCCTCCTTTACTGAGGTAGGACCAGGGGTGAGAGATATCCTGCAAACGATGGGACAGAATCACACATCAACAATTGTTCCATGTTCTACATGATTTTGAAATGTCTCATGGAATGTTCATACCTGTATATAATGAGCTCATCTTAGAACCTAATTCTGTTTTACAGTTATTTTTTGCACTGTTTTAATTAATATAAACAGTTACAGTATTAAAGGATTCTATGGGCAAAAAATTGAATGATGAAGGAAGCATCAAAAGAAGATGGAAGGAATACACAGAGTCACTGTACCAAATTGGTCAATATTCAACCATTTCAGGAAGTAGCCTATGATCAAGAGCAGATGATACTAAAGGAAGAAATCCAAGTTGCACTGAAGACACTGGCAAAAACAAGGGTCCAGGAATTGACAGAATACCAACTGAGATGTTTCAACAAATGGATGCAGTGCTGGAAATGCTCACTTGTCTATACCAAGAAATTTGGAAGACAGCTATTTGGCCAACCAACTGAAAGAGATCCATATATGTGCTTATTCCAAAGAAAAGTGATCCAACAGAGTGCGGAAACTATCAAACAATATCATTAATATCACATGCAAGTAAAATTATGCTGAAGATAATTTAAAAATGGTTGCAGCAGTAGATGGCCAGGGAAATGCCAGAAATTCAAGCTGGATTCAGAAGACGGGATGGAACAAGGGATATCGTAGCTGATGTCAGATGGATCTTGGCTGAGAGCAAAGAATACCAGAAAGATGTTTACCTGTGTTTTATTGACTATGGAAAGGCATTCAACTATGTGGATCATAACAAATTATGGATAACATTCTAAAGAATGGGAATTCCAGAACAGTTAACTGTGCTCATGAGGAAACTGTATTATAGATCAAGAGGCAGACGTTCGAACAGGACAAGGGGTTACTATGTGGTTTAAAGTCAGGAAAGGTGTGCATCAGGGTTGTATCCTTTCACCATACTTATTCAATCTGTATGCTGAGCAACTAATACGAGAAGCTGGACTACGTGAAGAAAAACGAAGCATCAGGATTGGAGGAAGATTCATTAACAAACTGCAATATGCAGATGATGAAACCTTGCTCGCTGAAAGTGAAGAGGACTTGAAGCACTTACTGATGAAGAGCAAAGACTAGAGCCTTCAGTATGGATTACACCTCAACATAAAGAAAACAAAAATCCTCACAACTGGACGAATAAGCAACATCAAGATAAATGGAGAAAATATTGAAGTTGTCAAGGATTTCATTTTACTTGGATCCACAATTAACACCCACGGAAGCAGTCGTCAAGAAATCAAACGATGGATTGCATTGGGCAAATCTGCTACGAAAGACCTCTTTAAAGTCTTAAAAAGCAAAGATGTCACCTTGAGGGCTAAGGTGTGCCTGACCCAAGCCATGATATTTTCAATCACCTTATATGCTTGCGAAAGCTGGACAATGAATAAGGAAGACCAAAGAATTCATTCATTTGAATTATGGTGTCGGCGAAGAATATTGAATAACTATGAACACTGGAAGAATGAACAAATCTATCTTGGAAGAAGTGCAGCCAGAATGCTCCTTAAAAGCAAGGATGGTGAGACTTCATCTCACGTACTTTGAACATGTTATCAGGAGGGACGAGTCCCTCGAGAAGAGCATCATGCTTGGTAAAGTAGAGGGTCAGAGAAAAAGAGGAAGACCCTCAACGAGATGGACTGACACAGTGGCTGCAACAGTGGGCTCAAACATAGCAACGATTGTGAGGATGGTGCAGGACCAAGCAGTGTTTCATTCTGTTCTACATGGGGTCACTATGAGTCGGAACTGACTTGACAGCACCCAACAACAACGACATAAACTGAATTTTCTGAGACTACAACTACTGAGTAATAATTTTATTTTGTTTGGTTGGGAATTTTACCAAGTGTTGCTCATTATTTCAGAAAGTCACATCACTAGTGGCAACATCACTTGTAGTATTTGAGTTGTTGATACCATAACTTGTATTCCTAGCTATTGCATTCACTGTGATTTCACATATATGTGTAAGCATCTAACTATGTCATTATGCTTTCTGACGTGGTTGTGCCTGATTATCACCAAAATATGCATTATTACATCATAAATCACTTATATTACAGTTCCTGTACCAAAACCAGTTGCTGTCAAGTTGATTCCGACTCATAGCAACCCTATAGTTCAGAGCGGAAGTGCCCCGTCGGTTTTTCCAAGGAGCAGCTGGTGGATTCAAACCGCTGACCTTTTGGCTAGCAGCCGTGCTCATAACCCCTGTGTCACCAGGGCTCCATATTACAGTTAGACCTCTGTTATGGATCAAATTGTGTCCCCCAGAAATATCTGTCAACTTGGCTAGGCCATGATTCTCAGTATTGTGTGACTGTCCACCATTTTGTCATCTGCTGTGATTTTCGTATGTGTTGTAAATCCTAACTCTACGATGTTAATGAGATGGGATTAGTGGCACTTATGTTGATGAGACTCTATCTACAAGATTGGATTGTGTCTTAAGCCAATCTCTTCTGAGACATAAAAGAGAGAAGCGAGCAGAGAGACATGGGGACCTCATACCACCAAAAAAAGTTCCTAGTCCAGAGGAAGAGTGATAACAAGGATCTTCCTCCAGAGCCCACAGAGAGAGAAAGCCTTCCCCTGGAGCTGACACGCTGAATTTGGACTTCTAGCCTACTAGACTGTGAGAGAATAAACTTCTGTTTGTTGAAGCCATCCACCTGTGGTATTTCTATTATAACAGCACTAGATGAACTAAGACAAGCACTATACTGATTTTTAAAGTTGTGTATAGCTGTAGGTTCACTATGAGTTGGAACTGACTTGAAGGCAATGGGTCTCGTTTTTATGTTTTTTTATAGGTAAGTTGGATCAGTTATGAATTTTGTTTTAGGATAATAAAGCTATCTTTAAAAAAATATTTCTCATGAAATGAGTCTGAGAGGGCTAACTATGGCCACAGGTCAATGGATGCTCCTGTATTAGGCAGTGAGGGTAAGCGTGCACCGGAGAGACCACTGCAGCGGCTGGAGCTGTGGTTAAAGTGATTGATCGCCTGCTAACCAAACGGGCAGCGGTTGAAACCACCAGTGGCTTCGTGGAACAAAGAGGTGGCAGTCTGCTTCAGCAGAGATTTACTGCCTTGGAAACCCTATGGGGGTGCTATGATTCAGAATCGACTCCACGGCAGTGGGTTTGGTCTTTTGGTTTGGAGCTGACTCAAGCAGTTTCTGGGAAGACTCATCACTTGCCTAATGTCTGAAGGCAGGTCCTGGAAGACAGGGTGGAAAATTGTAGGTGGGCACTGGCCTCTGGTGATAAGACTGAAAACTGGGTTCAAGGCTTGGACGCACGTGGTGGGCGACCTGCACGTGTTCTGTGAGGTTGGAGGTTCAGTGAAGGGGTGGAAGTGAGGCTGTTGATATGAGACCAGAATGGGAATTGAAAACATACAGCTTTTGGTAATTGTGGATATTGCTGCCATGAATATTCTAGTACATATGTTTTGGAGAATATACACCCACCTTCCTGTTGGTAAATGCCTAGGAGTGGAATGGCTAGGCTATAGTATACGCCTATGTTCAGCTTTAGTGAAAAAAAAAAAAGCCAAACAGTTGTATCAATTTATACCCCCACCAGTTAATTCACGATAGTTCTGTTTGTTCCACATCCTTGCCATATTTGTCATTTTCCACCTTTTTCAGTTTAACCATTCTGGTGGGTGTATATTGGTATCAACCCAAATGTCCATCAGCAGCAGAATGGATAAACAGATTGTGGTATATTCACACAATGAAACATTATTCAGCAATAATAATGAATGAACTACAGCTATAATCATCCACCTCGATAACTCCCACAAGCACTATGCTGAATGAAAGAAGCTGAACACAGAAGAGTTCATATTATATGATTCTACCTATATAAAGTTTAAAAACAGGCAAAAGGAGTCCATGGTGGTAGAAGTCAGCATTGTGGAGGCGGGGAGTGTAGAGATTGGAGAGGAGTTTAAGGGGACCTCTGGGAGCTGGTGAGTTCTGGTTCTTGATCTGGGTGCGGACTTCTCAGATATATTCACTTTTTAGCAGTTTGTTGGGCTGTATACTTATGATCTGTGTACTTTTAAGAGGCATATTTCAACATGGAACATATACTATCATTGAACATAGGGGAGACTCCATGTAAAAATGAAGTTGTAAGGGCCCAGGCCCCTTCCTTCATTCCTCACACTTGGGATTGGGCCACCCATGCACTGAGACATTAAATAGTAACTCTCTGCTGAGCGTGGGTGACACTTGAATGTGTGTGCGGAATCTGGAGTCAATATATGTGTTTTAAATCATGGCTGTGGGTCACTTGTAATCAATGCTGCCTGTAGCCGTGATTGATTCTGTCTCAGAAAGATTTCCTTCTGGGTACAATATCAAAGTTATTAATGCATGATTCCTTCTGCCCAACTAGTGGGGGCATATTATGAGTTTGTTTGAACTTTGCATTCCTCGTCACACCTACAAAATGACAAGCCTATATCTGGAGAAGGAGAAATGGGCCCTGCAGTGGTCACCCTGTCAGTACTATCTGCTCAGTGATTGTTGCTGTGTTGTTGTTAGTTACCGTCTAGTGGATTCCGACTCATGGCAACTCCAGAGTAGAACTTACAGAGTAAGTTACAGAGTAGAACTCCTTCACATGGTTTTCGTAACAGAAGCAGATCTCCAGGAAGCAGACGGCCAGACTTTTTCTTCTGTGGTACCACTGGCTGGGTTCAAACTGCCAACCTTTAGGTTAGCGGTCCAATGCAAACCGTTTGGGCCACCTAACTATCTTAATTCAGCAAAGGCAAGGTTGGGGATGGAGAAGGCAATGTCAAGTATCAAATGGTAGGTCTTTCACATCTCAAAGGTTGAAATCAGATTTGGAAGTGGGGGGTGGCAGGGTCAGTTTCCTTTGGGCCCCGTGGGCAGGTCAGAGGACCCAGCACTGACTCGCATTAACAGCCGCAGTTTTGTCTGCGCAGCCCTTCCTGACCTGGATCAGAGGAGGCGGAGCAACCACAGATCATGCTGCCTGCTGACCCCGCCTCCGCCCCCGCTGTTCCCACCTCCGTTCTTCAGAGGGGGCCGAAGTCCGGTGAGTTGTTTCAGACCTGTCAGAGAATAGAAATTCAAGGTCCCCAGGGCCCGCCCCACAGCCCCCCAGCCCCCCGCCCCACTATTCAAGATTAGCTGTCTCCAGCCCTGTAATCTCATTCCCCAGCTGAACCCTGGAATGGATACTGGGGCAGTTTCTGGTGGGTGTCCATCCTCCCAGTTTTAAATAAGTTATGGAGGGGGATTCCTCTCAGCAGGGAATTGGATTTGGCACCATGGCCCAGCTTTACGAAAACAATGAGGTGAATTTCTAACTTTGTGGGCACCCACCAGCTGCTCAAACATGGAATTCCCCCTTTTGTTTTTCTTCTCCGAAAATATTTATGAAATTGCCTTCCACAGCCTGTGTCTAATGGAGACCATTTCAGTGAAGGGACACCGGAAATAGTACTCCTGTAGACATACTGAGGTCTGAGAGGGAACAGGACTTGGGAAGAGGGGAAAAGGTGAGGAAAAGAGCAGGTGCAGAAAGCTGACCTAGAAGATAACAGGCCAGGGCTTTCCAGGAATGTGGGATTCTCAGACCTTTCTGGAAACTCTTAGAACTGTACTGTCCAATACAGTAGCCACTAACCATATGTGGCTATTGAACAATTTAAATGTAGCTAGTTTGAGCTGAAATGTGCTGTAAGTGTAAAATACACCCTAGATTTTGAAGATTAAGTATGGAAAAAAGAATGTAAAATATCTCATTAACAATTTTTTTATATTTACTACATGTTGAAATGAAAATATTTTGGGTATACTGGGTTAACTAGAATATATTACTAAAAATTAATTTCATTGGTTTCTTCTTACCTTTTTAACGTGGCTACCAGAAAATTTAAGACTACATAAGCGGTTCACAGTATAATACTATTGGACAGTGCTGTCCTAGATATTGGACAGAGGTTCTGAAACGAGCCTCCTAACTCCATCCAAAGTGACTATTGTATCTCTGTAATCTGTTCAAGCCAGGAATGTCTCAAGGGCAGACAAGAGACCAGAAACTGGTGGGCCAGAAGGTTGTCTTCTTGGGGCACCTACTGGGATATCAAGAAGCCACCAGCCTTCAGGACTGGACCCTGGAGCAGATCTATGTCCAGGGTGGTGACTTTCTTCAGTCCCCCAAGTCTGACCTATAACACCTGTGTTGCTTTGCATTGAAGCTTCTTTCCCCAGACATGAAGAACCTCATGCTTGAACTGGAGACCACGCAGTCCCCATGTGTGCAAGGATTGCTCGGCTCCCCTGGGCCTCCTGGCCTCCAGGTTGGTGCACTCTACTAGACCCTCTCTTGCTGTCTTCTGTTCAAAGCAATGAAGACCACTGGGCAGAGCCTCCTACTGTTCAACCTTTTTAACATGATGGGTGGGGGGGGACTTTTTTTTTCTCTAGCCCACCTCCAGCTCCAGGGCCATGTGGGTAGAACATTGGTTCTTTTCTGGGTGAATTCTGGCCTTCCAGCCTTGATTTCCTCATCTGTGCAATGTGGATAATAATTGTCCTTCTGTACTTGGTGGAGCCCTGGTAGCACAGTGATTAAGAGCTACGGCTGCTAACCAAAAGGTCAGCAGTTCGAATCCACCAGCCACTCCTTGGAAGCCCTATGGGGCAGTTCTACTCTGTCCTATAGGGTTACTATGGGTTGGAATTGACAGCAACGGGTTTCGTGGCTTGGTACTGGATTTGGGGGGACATCAAATGAAGTGCTACCCATGCGGATGTGGTTATTATTATAGTTGTCATCAAACACTTGAATACAATCTGGTTCACCCCTTATTCAACCTTTGACCCCACCAGTAGATCCAGAGGTGGCTATATTCAGTGCAGGAAAGTAGAGGCAGAGAGGAGCTTGTGACCCTGGGTTACATTTGCCTGCCAGACACTACTATCAAGCAGCCCACCCCTCCTGATTCAAAGCCAAAGGAAGGAGGAGGAGTAGGTACAATGCTATTGAAAGGACTTTCTAGGGGAACAAAAGAATCCCTCCAGAGACTGCATCTCACAGACCTTGGCTCCTCAGGCCTCAGGGAGGGCTCCACCAATGAGGAATGACCCTGGGCCTGGCCTTCCCATGAAAGAGAGTGCAAGGAAAGGACGCAAGTTCCCCAAGTGGGTTGCCCATGCAAGGCGCGTAGAAATGATGCCATTCCCCTGCGTAAAACCCTCCTGTGGCTTCCCATCACTGAAGACTAAGATTGAAACTCCGTACCCTGGGTTACCAAGTCGCACACAAGGCAACCCCAGCCTGCATCTCCCACGCTGTCTCATGCGAACATCGCCATCACCCACTGAACCCCAGCCTCAGTGACTTTCCCTCAGGCCCTCAAACACTTAGGCTCATTCCAGCCCTAGGGCATCGGCACTGTGGTTCCTGCTGTTTGGTGTGTTCTTCCATTACCACGGCCAGCTCCTTTCGGTCACTCAAAACTCACCTCCTTAGAAATGCCTTCCTCAACCACCCAGGCTAAAGTAGCCCCCCATACCCCCAATCAATTTCCATCACAATCACCCATTTTAATTCTCTGCATAATTTCCTCATCCTGTTATATACTTATTTGCTTCTTTCTGGTCTCTTTGATGTCCTCTTAGTAAAACGTAGGCTCTATGGCAGGGGTTGGCAAACTAGCTTGTGGGCCACATCTGACCAGCTGCCTGTTTGTGTAATTAAAGTTTGATTATCTACAGCTGCTTGTGTGCTACAACGACAGAGGTGAGTAGTTGTGACAGAGACCATGTGGCCAGCAAAGACTAAAATATTTACTATCTGGCTCTTTGCAGAAAAAACTTTACAGAACACCTTAGTTTTCTAGTGCTGAACAGAAGTTTATTCTCTCACAGTTCTAGAGGATAAAAGTCCCAATCAGGGCCTTGGTGGTGTCATTTCCTTCCTAGTCAATAACCCAGGCATTCCTTGCTTTTTGGCAATCCTCACATGTCATCTGTCTTCCCCAGTATGTGGTAGTAGCTGTCTATGTCTATGCTGTTCTTTATATAACTCAGGAGTGATTAGGTTTAGGACCCACCCTACACTGGTAAGAACTCCACTGATTGATCACATTATGTTAGATTGTATTATGGAAGGTGATTACGTTACATTAGATTATATCCACGGGTATAGAGATTAGGATTCCAACACATGTTTAGGGGGGACACAATCCATAACACTAAGCCCTGGCCCTACTGGAGCAGAGATGTTGTCCATCTTGTTCACTATTGCATTCCCAGTCTAGAACAGTGCATGGGTTGTAGTAAGTGCTCCATAAATATTTGTTGAATGCAATAAAGAAAACAGAACTGTAAGCCCAGAGCTGGCCAGAGGCTGCCGCAGAGGGGCTGGCAGAGCTCTGTAGAAAGGCACTGCAGTGAGATGAGATCCTGAAGCACCCCTGTAAGGTGGATTTCTATCTTCCCCCATCAGCAGTCCACTCTGACAGATCTCAGGGCACGGGAGGACCCACAGAGCAGGAGAAAGAATGGGGGCTTCCCTGCTGACCTAAGACCAGCAGCTCTCCCGACACACTTGTTAATCTTGAATCTCGTGCAATCCCGTTTGAGCCACATGGTGGCCACATGGACCAACTCCAGGGGACTCCATTTTCTTAAAACACAGTGCCAATGTTGTCCCTACTCAGAGTGAGATCCGAGGACCAATCACCTTGGCATCTTCTGGGAGCTTATTAGAAATGCAGAATCTCAGCTGCCCCCTTCAATCAGAATCTGCATTTTAACAAGATTCAGAGTGAATTGTCTGCACAGTGAAGTTTGAGAAGCACTGAGCGAGGGCACAATGATCTTGTAAAACCATTCTAGTCACATTTCACAAAATGGAAAAAACTGAGGCTTGGAAAAATGAAGAGAATGGAACTAAAACTCTCCTTTACATCCTCCACAAGACAGAGACTAAACCAAAGACAGTGGTTCTCAAACTCACCTGCACTTTGAAATCCCCTGGAAAAACGTCCAAAATGACTGATGCCTGCACCCCTTCCCCAGAGACAGTGATTTAGTCAGTCTGGGTGTGGCCCGGGCTTCAGTTTTTAAAGATCCCCAGGGATTCTGATGTGCAGATGGGTTTGGAAATCACCGGCTGAGGGGCTGCTGGTCATCTGGGTAAGTTTCGTAGAAATCGTCAACAGGCTTTTCCTTAAGCGTGTTTACCTGCAGTTTTGGGGGATGAAGGAAGGTCTGGGGGGATTTTGATGGATTTCCTCCCTGCTATTCTGGGGAATTTAGAAAGCAGTCAACTGAGCGTTCCACAGATGCATGAGCAGAAGGCAGCTGTTTCTGGCTCTGGTTGTGAAAAGTTTCGGTCATTGGGTTCTAAAGTCCCTTAAACTGGGGCCAGCCCCGCTCCTGTGGTTGGGTGAGGAATGAAAATGCACTACTTACCCACATTCTTAACATCTTCAAAAAGAACAGTTTTGCTGCTGAATGAGGGAAGAAGATAACTATTTGGCACCTGGTTATATGTAAGGTCACCATGTGTCAGAGTCTACTCAAAGGCAACGAACCACAACATACAATCTAAAGATCAGAGTCCCTGGGTAGTTCAAATGGTTAACATGCTCAGCTGCTACTCAAAAGGTTGGAGGTTGGAGTCTACTCAGAAGTGCCTCAGAAGAAAGGCCTGGCAGTCTGCTTCCACAAAGTCAGCCATTGAGAACCCTATGGAGCACAGTTCGACTCAGACACACATGGGGTTGCCATAAGTCAGAATCAACTCGAGAGCACCTGTTTTTTAACCCATAGATCAACCAGGGAAATCTCTAAGTGTGCTGCTGCTGAGTATGAAACTTCCCTTTTGTTGGGGCCCCAGGGAAGCTCAGTAAGAGCAGCTGAAAAGATATGAGAATTGGTGAAGCATCTTGTTTTCAGCAAACGGAATTTCTTCAAGCCTCTTTAGCTACTTTCCAAGTACTTGGGGTGTTTTAGGCAACCAAAGGGCTCTGGTGATAAAATTACAATCACAAAGAGTAGACATAGGAGCACTGCAAACATGGTACCAGTAGAATGACAGCTCAGAGAAAACCAGAAGAGGAGGAGGTGCAGAGGGGAAGAGACTGGGTGAGAGGACACCAAAGGGTTCTTCATGGGGTCCTGGAGCCCTGTGTCTTCATCTTGCATAGAACGAAAGCCCAGTGCACCAAGAGCCTCCCTCCCTGTTCCTGCCACCCTCACCACCTGCACTGGTTTGATCTATACTTTCTTCACTTCTTGTCTTGACTGTTTAGGGTCCACCGGGGCTTCCTGGCAAGACAGGACCAAAGGGAGAAAAGGTATGATCCAGTACTTTCTTCACCCCACCTCTCTTTGGTCATTCCAGCCTGTTTTCTGGGGGTGTCACTGAGAATTTTCTGGTCTGAGGGATTTCCGGTTGAGATTTCAAAGCATGTGCTAATTTTTCCTCAGTGTGTGAGGATGGGCACCATGATGACTGTGATGCTGCTGTGGGTGGGATTCCACCTGTGCGCTTTGACTTGACCCACTGATATGGCAGGGCTGCAGTGAGCAGCCAGGCAGACCCAGCCACGCAGTCATGCACAATCGTTAGCCCCACTAAGACCTCTGCTTCCAGAACTTCTCTTCCAAAGCAAAGCAACCTCTGCTTACCTGTCTTCTCCATCCACAGGGGGAGCTTGGCCGACCAGGAAGGAAGGTATGGTACATGCTGTTCTGTCAGCAGCACACGGGCAATGTACTTCACGGGTTTGTGGGTGTGTGTGCACTTCTAAGGGTGGAGGAACCAGCAATGCACTTAATGGCCCCCAATACCCAGGTGGACAATGGTGATGCTACCATCCTGACGATAACAGTAGCAACCTTACCCTTTCTGCTGGTGCCTTCTGCCAAGAGCTGGAGCCTCCTCTTCCCAGCCATTTGGACTTCCAAAGGCTACCCAGCCCTGCCAAATGTCCCCTACCTTTAAACCATCTCTTCCTGCCACCCATTAGAGAAACCTCCAAGGCCCCAACCTGTGACACAGAATGGTGGATATTGTCTATTTGATTAAATTACAATAAAGTACCAGGACAGACAGAAACAAATGGCTTTTGCTTTTTGGCCCTCCTGAAATTAATGGGAGTTACTTAAGGTCACAGTGACTATGAGTGAACCAAATACATGTGATCAAGATTCATCCGTGTCAGGAAGGAGTAAATCAGCATTATTCTCTGTGCTCAATGGATTCTGGCATTGAACATCTAGGTCTTGGTGATAGAAGTGCAAAATCTTGCCCAAGAAAGATGCTCATGGTTCTAAATATAAATCATGGTTTTTTCTGGCTAAATGTTTTGCTAAAGTGGGATCATTCTCAACAAGAACCCCAAATAGACCTTTGCAAGGCAAAGGTACAACTCTTTGAGGCACAGATGACCATAACCATCTCAGATGGTGGGCTGAAAATATTCCAGGCTGGCCTCCATGCTCAGAGTCAACAGGGGCCGTGATTGATTAGTGATGTCTGTCATGGATGAGGGAGGCAAGAGTAGAAACTAGTACACATGCCAGCATTTGTCATCTCGGGTTTAGGAATCCGAGCCCTCCATATCTCCAGCTAAATGAAATGTAATGTTAGCTAATGAGGGAAGAGCTCACCATAGACCCCCAAGTGCTTGTTTCCACTCTCTCTGGCAGGACTTGCTCTTCCATAGCTCTTGGTTTAGGTTGGGCTTCCTAGGAGCAGAGACAGAAACGGCCTGTACCTTGTGCAAGTGAATTAATTATTTTTTTTTTTTTGATTTTTTTTTTTTTTTTATTGTACTTCAGGTGAAGGCTTACAGAACAAATAGTTTCTCATGAAACAGTAGTACACATATTGTGTTATGACATTG